>NC_069504.1:229918312-230175812 GCF_027579735.1 Bombina bombina | reverse complement strand
TTTTTGCTCAATTTTGCTGGGCTTGGATGTGTTTCTTCGTAAGAAAAGGCTTCCGTCTTGCTGTCTACCCCAAAGCCAAAACATATGAAGAATACGGGAGATTGTTGTCTCATGTACTACACAGCCAGTACTTGCCAGATATTCCTGCAGCTCCTTTAATGTTGCTGTAGGCCTCTTGGTAGCCTCCCAGACCTGTTTTCTTTTCGTCTTTTCATCAATTTTGGAGGGACGTCCAGTTCTTGGTAATGTCACTGTTTTGCCATATGTTCTCCACTTGATGATGACTGTCTTCACTGTGTTCCATGGTATATCTAATGCCTTGGAAATTCTTTTGTACCCTTCTCCTGACTGATACCTTTTAACAATGAGATCCCTCTGATGCTTTGGATGCTCTCTGCGGACCATGGCTTTTGTGTAGGACGTGACTAAGAAAATTTCAGGAAAGACCTACTAGAACAGCTGAACTTTATTCAGGGTTAATCAGAGGCACTTTAAATTATGGCAGGTGTGTGATGACTCTTATTTAACATGGTTTTGAATGTGATTGCTTAATTCTGAACACAGCTACATCCCCAGTTATAAAAGGGTATTCACACTTATGCAACCACATTTTTTTTTTTTTTTTTTTTACTTCCTTCCACCTTAAAGATTTCAGTTTGTTTTTCAATTGAGTTGTGTAGTCCTCAGTTTACGCCGGGGTTAGGTTCCAGGAGGAACGGTTGTAAATCAAAACCGTTGTAAATTGAAACCCAGTTTATAATGTAAGTCAATGGGAAGTGAGGGGGTTAGGTTCCAGGCCCCTCTCAAAATTGTCATAAGTAAAACCTAATACATTATTTTTAAAGCTTTGAAATGAAGACTTTAAATGCTAAACAGGATTATAAACCTAATAATATAGATTGTATCATCTTCAAACTAAGTTTAATGAACAAAAACATTTGCTAACAGCACCTATTTAAATAATCACACAACAGACTGCATCATCATCAAAATAAGTTTAATAAACAAAAACAGTTTTTTAATTGCATTTTTCTGCAATCAGTTCTCTGCATTGTTAGAATGTTAGATAATATTGGGTCTGCACCTATTCTATGCATTTCAATCTGCAGTGATTAAGCAGTTTGGCACCCTCATCTCAAGCAGCTGGACAGGAAGATAATAGGGAAGTGCCTGCTAAAACATGTTGCTCGATAGCTAATGTCTGCTCTGTGTACACAGATCAATTTCAGGCTGTTAAGTTGATAACTTTGCTGCAAAACAAGCGGACAGCTCCACCTACTGGCTATTTTAATGAGTGCACTTTGCTTTCCAAAGCTTTTCAATAGAAGTCACATGACTGAAAAAAAAGGTTGTTATTCTGAACCGGCGCAAATTGAACCGGCGTAAACCGAGGGCCACCTGTACATACAAACACTATCTATACTGTATATATATATATATATATATATATACACACATATATATATATATATATATATATATACACACACACATATATATATATATATATATATTATATATATATATATATATATATATACACATACATACATACACACACACACACATATACATTCATACATCAGACTCCAAAAAAATGCCAGGACCCCCTTGGACGGTGAACTTATTCACCTAAAGCATTAAAGTAAATATATAATTATGAAAAAATCATAGTGTTAAAATGAGTAATTTAATTTCCTTCAGAATAAGATAGGTGCAGATAGGTTAATACTCTTGTATAAAGTTACAAATAACATATTTTTTTTAGAATCAAAGATTTTTATTGAGGGAATACGAGAAAAAGAAATTACATACACATAATATACTTTTTTTGCATTACTTTGGTAAATTTTGCATACAAGACATCGTTTATCCATTAAACAATGAAACCTTTTCATATAAAAGAATAAATAAATCTTAATTCAGGTATCATACATGTATCTCACCAAAAGAACATAATGAAAATGAAGGGTAGTGTATGCGAATACAAAATCAAATACATATAATCAAGCATTACCTCTTTTTTCTTTTTGTTCCTTATATAAACGCATAACCAAGTGATAGAATTTAAACAGCCTAAAAATCTTATACTTCTTATAGGATGGTTTATTAATTATAAAATGGATGTATTAATTATCTGGAAATAGACAAATTATAGGATGTCACAACAAGTTGCTCCTACTAAATGCACGTAATTGGAGGACAAGTTGCCTCATTTTCTTTGGAGACAGAAGGATAAGAGCAACTTATAACAGTATAATATAAATAGCGGGTAAATACCGCTTGTTTGTCCACCTACAATAAGGGTGGACAATAGCTAAATATATGGGAGGGGCGGAGCTATGTGAAAGGACGACAGGGAAGACCATATCGTAGAGTCCAGGAGGTGAGAAAGCTTAAGTGATATATGGTCACTTAACATTTGGGCCTGTTGGCTTTACAGCTCATGTTAGCTTATGAGTGGGGAGGAAGACAGGGGTTTATATTATAGAGTACTCAATAATTATAGGAACTTCACATTAACAATAACAATTATTCAGGCTATGCCAATCTAAACTAAAATGGAGCTACAGGGCACCAACAGTGTAGATGTGTTTGTATCTGGGTTAGAATTTAAATGTCAATAAATATTGTAATTCAAAGAGTTAAGGGCAAATTGTCTCTGTGATTACCATATCAGGGTATTTCCCGCTCCCATCAACAGAGAGAGGGAAATTAGAGCCGTTCATAAGCAATTGGAACATATGGAATATATGTATCTGTATTAGCTAACTCACCATTCGCCCTATGTGTAATGGTCATATGCTAGTTCAAAGGCGCATAGAAGTGTCTAATCTATATGGAGATGTGTAACATATAGTAGTTGAGACTGTCTAGCCTGCCCCGACCGCAGACAGCCAGACAGCTACTACAAATGCTAAATACAGAAATATAATGCCCACGGAGGATTTAAATGAAGCAATCTAATAAGGAGATAGCTCACAGTGCCCTTTTAGGATAGTGGTAATGACTAATGAGAAGCGTGAATAATCAGAATCATAAACACACTATCTTAAACATAGAAGTCTTGCTATGGGACTAGAAAGTTATTAGAGTGCTGTGCCCTTGCATGCAACGGGAGTACATCAGTATATATAAGCTCTATTAGGGTGATCTTAGTTTATTTTTATGGTAAAGAACATGGGGTGGGTGGGTAAGTCTGTTAGCTAAGAAGTGGGAAGCAGTTGGCTGTATCTAATGTTTCTATAGTGTAAGGCATCAGAGTATGTAAAGAGTGATACAGGGTCTCATAACATTAACATAGACATGAACTGCACCTCATACCCTCCTCCTACCCAAAATAGTACCACACTTAAGATCCTCTTATACATATAGAATAAACAGATTTCTGCAAGAGTGCATTAAACATAAACAGCAAAATAACAAAAATTGGTTAGCATAGTATAACTACTGTTTACCCATGTAAAAGAGGTATCTGGGCTATAATTCTTAAAAGCTGCTATTAATAAGGGGTGGTATAACATATCTCTCCTAGCTACTAACTACGCTATATATGGTGAGATAATGATATAGATATCAAATATATAGAACTTGGTATAAGATTAATATCGGCCTAAGATATGCATCTAAGAGCAGGACTACTAGAGAACAAAATGTGGGGAATGTCCCTGGCACATCTAACTGATTATCAAGCCATACAGAGAATGTATATCTGCAATACAACTGTGACTAAGCATAATGTATCACATCAATCCCAGCGCAGAGTTATGTTATATAGAGGGCTATTTGAAATATCAGGGCTATGTAGAAAGAAAACAAGCAATGTGTGCACTCCTCAAGGGACTTGGATTGTATATTAAACTGAGAACCAAAAAGGTATAATGAGTTTGTGTTAATTGTAAGATCCAGTAGGGCAGCAGTGGAAGCCTAGCTGATTTTATGTGATGAGTTAGACACAGACTAACCACGGTAGTGTCAGGCAGTATGAGGTATGAGAGACAAAACATTAACAGCATAAGTAACAAAATACTGTACAACTAATATCCCAGAGCTAAAATAGTATATATATGTGTGGGGATCACTTCTAAACTAGAAGAACCGACTATAATCCCCAGAACCATTTGAACAAATAATTGGGGAATAAGCAATGAGAAATGGTGAAATGAAATCATTCAGTTACTCTACACAGAAACATTCACAAGTGTTAACAAGAAAAATATAAGCATATTAAGAGTATACATTGAACATGCATGCAATCTCCATAAGTGCCTAGGTATTCATACTCAGTCTATTATCAAACTGTAATGCCTTCATGAACGACTGAGACCTAGCTGCTTTTAGGGTTTAGTGGCAAAGTTCTTTATCCGACTCCGGTTACCCAAAGGCCTGAACAGGGAGCAATAAATTGTGGTTTCTGCACTCGAGGCATGTTCATCAAGGGTCTTTTATATGAGGAGAAGGCAGAGGTTAGCGGGGCTCTGATGTAAAATAGACCTTGCACAATTCTCGAGGGTCCACTGTTGTCAGAGCTCCTCTTCTTTATATGACGCTCCTCACCTAAGGCAGTGTGTACCGACAAGCTCTGTCTGGGTTCCAGCAATTCAGCTCCAGCAGCGAGAGAGCCGTCAAAAATGTCTCCATAAGTGCCATACTCCACAAGATCAGTTATATCCCCCAGCTTCTCGGGACGTTTATCACAACCAGAGCTTGAAGAGGATCTCTCTGCTGGGGCCAGTGACCGGACATCACTGTTTGAGAGAGCAAAATGGTGAGCGCCTGTGCGCGGGTTATTCAGATCCCAGCTATGTGTAAGTGAGGGAGAGCAGAATGGTGCTGTGCGGTCAGGGTTATTTATACCCTGTAGACTTCTCCTGCTGAGTCTGCCCTCCTCACTCTCTGAGCTCCGGCCGGAGATGATTTCTGCCCTTAGTAAGAAGAATTGCTTGTCGAGCTTGTCTCCCAACCGCCGCAGAAGTGAAATGAGCTTCGCCATTTTGGATATGAGTTCTCTCTGCAATAGTTTAGAAAGCCCACTAAATAAATAGCGTTATGGGCATGTATGCTGCGCAATATTATAATGTGCAGAAGTAGAGCTGCTGCTTCATAAGTTTATAGCTGCTTATGATTCACACTGTCCGACATTTCCCCGGACCATAGTATATAATACCGCGTGGTTATCCTCAAATTAAAAAGCTGGATCTTCCGTAGGTTTCTGCACCTTTAGCAAACTCTGAGTCAATAAGTGGGGTTATCCTTTGAAAAACTTAGCGCCCAAGGCATTTTATAAGAGATTACATGAATAAAAGCTGTTTGAAAGTATATATAACCGGGAGCTCTATCAGAACACGTCTTGCTCCCTTGATGGCTAGCTCCGCCCCCCCACAAATAACATATTTAAACACTACACAGCCACAGCCTGTATAATAAGCACAGCAAAGGGTTGCCTTATATTTAGAAGTCCAGCAGTAAAACGGATTGTCAGAAGTCACTGCTGACAGTTCCACTTTAGAGGGGAAGATCGTTATCTTTATTACTGAGCTCTTCAGTCTCCCTCTGGTTTCCCTGCATACTACGTGCAGGCACATTTTAACCTTGAATAGCAGAGAAGCTAAACATTTTTTATTGTTGCTCTGCTTTGCTATAGTAAACATAAAGGTGTAGGCTGACAGGTAAAAAAAATCACCCTCTTCTCTGTGACTGTACCGGCCTCACTGTGCAGCAGACATGTAAGCGTGACTGTCTGACTGGCTGCAATAAACAGTGTGAAGGAACACTGAAGCCTTGAAGTGTGTCATGCCGGCCCCAGCTGATGCGGCCCACTGGGGAAATCCTGATTTCCCGGCAGACCAATCCGGCACTGATGACCAATGCTACAGATTCAGAGATAATTCATTTTAGATTTAAGTTAGAACACCTCTGAGTACTTTTAAAGGAGGTTCTTGCTACTTTGGATGAAGCCGATTAATCTGTCACAGAGAATCCAAAGAGGTCTAGTAAACTTAATAGGGTATATGATGTACCCTCATCTGTGGAAGTGTTTCTAGTTCCAGACCGTATGGCAGATATCATAACTCAGGAATGGGATAAACCGGGGATTCCTTTTTCTCCATCACCTGTTTTTAAAAAGATGTTTCCTGTTGCTGATGCTATTCGTGACTCATGATGCACAGTGCCCAAGGTAGAGGGAGCTATCTCTACTCTGGCTAAAAGAACTACTATTCCCATTGAAGATAGTTGTTCTTTCAAGGATCCTATGGATAAGAAGCTTGGGACTTTTTTGAAGAAAATGTACATTCATCAGGGTTTACAGTGGCGACCTGTTGCCAGTATTGCCACAGTTGCGGGGGCAGCATCTTATTGGTGCGATGATTTATCTAATGTTATCCTAGAAAAAACTACTATAGAGGAGATCCAAGACAGTATCAAGGCTCTCAAATTAGCCAATACCTTTATTTGTGATGCCAACATGCAAGTTCTTAGGTTGGGTGCTAAGATTTCTGGTTTTACTGTTTTAGCTTGCAGAGCTATGTGGTTAAATTCTTGGTCTGCAGATGTTACATCTAAGTCCAAGCTTTTATCTTTGCCTTATAAGGGTAAAACCTTGTTTGGTCCAGGTCTGGCTGAAACGATTTCCAACATTACAGGTGGAAAGGGCTCTTTCCTACCTCAGGATTAAAAGAATAGACCTAAGGGTCACCAGAGTTCTAATTTTAGTTCCTTTTGTAACTTTAAGGGACAGAAGTCTTCCTCTTCCAAATTGGATCAATCCAAGTCCTCTTGGAGGTCCGGTCAGCCTTGGAATAAGGGGAAGCAAGCCAAGAAGCCTTCCACTGATTCCAAATCAACATGAAGGGGCCACCCCTGATCCTGTAGTGGATCAAGTGGGGGGCAGGCTTTCTTTTTTTCCGCAGGCTTGGATACGCAATATCCCAGATCCTTGTATCTTACAGTTACAGAATAGGATTCAAATCTTATCTTCCCAGGGGCAGATTCCACCTGTCAAGGTTATCTGAGAACCAGATAAAGAGAGAGGCTTTCTTAAATTGTGTAAATGACCTCTCATCCTGGGAGTGATTGTTCCAGTTCCTCTTGAAGAACAGGGTCTAGAATTCTATTCAAATCTATTTGTAGTTCCCAAAAAGGAGGGCACTTTCCATCCCTTTCTGGACCTAAAGTGTCTAAACCAATTCCTCAGGGTTCCGTCCTTCAAAATAGAAACCATCCGGTCCATTCTTCCTTTGGTTCAAGAGGGTCAATTCATGACAACCATATATCTGAAGGACATGTATCTTCATGTTCCCATTCACAGGGATCATTACCAGTATCTGAGGTTTGCCTTCCTAAACAAACATTTCTAGTTTGTTGCCCTTCCGTTTGGCCTTGCTACAGCTCCCAGAATTTTCACAAAGGTTCTGGTGGCTCTTCTGGCAGTGGTCAGGTCTCAGGGCATTGCTGTGACACCTTAACTGGATGTTGTTATCTATTCTACGTTCCCACGGGTGGAAAGTGAATCTGGGAAAGAGTTCCCTTGTACCAGATACAAGGGTATGTTTCTTGTGAACAATTAAAAGTTCCCTGTCCATGAAGATTTTTCTGACGGACGTCAGAAAATTAAAACTTCTTGCTTCATGCCTTTCTCTCCAGTCTATGATTCGTCCATCAGTGGCTCAATGCATGGAGGTGATTGGTCTGATGGTTGCTTCTGTCTACATCATTCCTTTTGCTCGGTTCCATCTGAGACCTCTGCAACTATGCATGCTCAGTCAATGGAGCGGAGACCATTTGAATCTCTTGCAGAGGATAGTTCCGGATCCTCTAACAAGAGACTCTCTCTTGTGGTGGATGTCTCAGGATCATCTGTCTCGGGGCACGTGTTTCCAGTGATCTTCCTGGTTGATTTTAACCACGCATGCCAGTGTTTTAGGCTGGGGAGCGGTTTTAGGCTCCTTAAGGGCACAGGGTCTGTGGACTCAGGGGGCGTCTTCTCCTCCTATAAACATCTTAGAGTTGAGAGCAATCTTCAATGCTTTGACAGTCTGGCCTCAACTAGCCTTGCTCCGATTTATCAGATTTCAGTCAGACCACATCGCTTCAGTAGCCTACATCAATCACCAGGGAGGAACTCGGAGCTCCTTAGCAATGAAGGAGGTGACTCGCATTCTTCAGTGGGCGGAGTCTCAAAATTGACATCTCTCTGCCATCTATATCCCAGGGGTGGACAACTGAGAAGTGGATTTTCTGAGCAGGCAGACCTTTCATCCCGGAGAGTGGGCTCTCCACCCAGAGGTTTTCACAATAATAACCCTCAGGTGGGGGGTTCCAGAGTTGGATCTGATGGCGTCTCGTCAAAACACCAAACTTCCAAGGTCTGGTTCAAGGTCAAGAGATCCTCAAGCCGTTTTGATAGACGCTCTGGCAGTTCCTTGGATCTTCAATCTAGCATACCTGTTTACTCCGTTTGCCCTCCTTCCACAAGTCATTGCTCATGTCAAGCAGGAAAGTGCATCTGTGATCCTAATAGCTCCTGTGTGGCCTCACAGGTTCTGGTTCGCCGGTCTGATAAAGATGTTGTCTCTTCCACCTTGGAAGTTGCCTCTGAGGAAGGACCTTCTACTTCAGGGTCCCTTCCTTCATCCAAATCTAGATTCTCTGAAGCTGACTGCTTGGAGATTGAACGCCTAGTTTTAGCTAGATGTGGTTTTTCTGAGAAAGTCATAGATACTTTGCTTCAGGCTCGTTGTAAGTCTGTTATTTGTAAGATTTACCATGGGGTATGGTGTAAATACCTTTATTGGTGTGATTCTCAGAGGTTCTCTTGGAACAGAGTTAAAGTTCCTTGAATTGTGGCTTTTCTTCAGTAAGGCCTGGAGAACGGTTTGTCAGTCAGTACTCTGGAGGGTCAGATTTCGGCATTGTCTATTCTTCTGCACAAACGTCTGGCAGTTCTGCCAGATGTTCAGTCTTTTGTTCAGGCTTTGGTCAGAATTAAACCTGTGTTTAAATTGGTTGCTCCTCCTTGGAGCCTTAATCTTGTTTAAGCCGCTGCATTCTGTTGATATTCAGTTACTATCTTGGAAGGTTTTGTTTCTAATTGCTATTGCTTCTGCTCTCAGAGTCTCTGAGCTTTCGGCTCTGCAGTGTGATTCCCCTTACCTTATTTTTCATGCTGATAAGGTGGTCCTTTGTACTTAGCTAGGGTTTCTCCCTAAGGTAGTGTCAGATCGCAATATTAATCAGGAAATTGTTGTTCCTTATTTTTGTCCTAATCCTTCTTCCCAGAAGGAACGTCTTTTGCATAATTTGGATTTTGTGCATGCTTTAAAATTTTACCTTCAAGCAACTAAAGATATTCGGCAGACTTCTGCCTTGTTTGTTGTTTTCTCTGGTAAACATAGGGGTCAGAAGGCCACTTCTCCCACTCTTTCTCTCGAGTTGAGAAGTGTTATTCACTTAGCTTATGAGACAGCTGGACAACAGCTTCCTGAGAGAATTATGGCTCATTCCACTAGAGCAGTCTCATCTTCATGGGCTTTCAAAAATGAAGCCTCTGTGGAACAAATTTGCAAGGCAGTCGCATGGTCCTCTGTTAATACTTTTTCCAAATTTTCCAAATTTGACACTTTTGCCTCGACTGAGGCTTCATATGGGAGAAAGGTTCTTCAAGCGGTGGTGCATTCGGTATAGGCCAACTGTCTTGTTTCTCCCTCCCTTTCATTCTGTGTCCTCTAGCTTGGGTATTGGTTCCCACTAGTAATTGGAATAAATCGTGGACTCTCTATGCCATAGGAAAGAAAACAAAATCGATGCTTACCTGATAAATTTCTTTCCGGGCATAGAGAGTCCATGACCTACCCTTGTTTAAATTCAGAGGACAGTTTTTTTGTACAAACCTCAGGCACGTCTATATCCTTGTGTTACTTCTTTTTCTGTTCCCTCCGGCCGAATGACTGGGGGTAAAGGGTTAGGAGAATGATACTTAACATCTTTGCTGGGGAGCTCTTTGCCGCCTCCTGCTGGCCAGGAGTTAATATCCCACTAGTAATTGGAATCATTTGTTGACTCTCTATGCCCGGAAAGAAATTAATTTATCAGGTAAGCATACATTTTGTTATCTAAAGATGTACTGTGTATATATATATATATATATATATATATGTGCACATACTGTATATGTCTATATATGTGATTTCCCTGTTGCCAGAATCCACTCAACACTTATACGGCTGAACAACTTTGCTTGTCGGAACTTATCTCAGTGCATGCATGGCTGCAGTACGGACTGCATGGCTTCCAGGGTGGCCTCTCTACAGCACTAAGATGGCCCCAGCATCTACATGATTGACGCGCTGCCGATATTGAAAATGCTTCTTACCGCAAGTATTTTGACAACCTCATTTGAGATATGTGTGAGCCTATAAACATTTGGCATACTTGCTGGGGGACATATGCATTAACTGCATAAGTCAAGGAATGTGTGATGTATTGAAGTAGCTGGAAGACACATAATATTCGTGAGAAGTAATCTATCACTGCTGTTTGCAAACATTGGGGAGCCATACTCCACGAGAGATATATGTGACATTTAAGTGCTTCAGGAGAAGAAGGTTAATATGGTGCAATATAGATACCTTAAAGGGCCATACATTGTTTATTTCTAGACCATATACAGTTTGTTCCCTATACTTATGGAATTGTGGAATTGTGTATTACATTGTAACATTGATCCAGATACCGATACATATTTCCTCCGTGTGGATTAAAAAATACTATATATATATATATATATATATATATATATATATAAAAATAAGAAAAGCTGATCCTAAATAGGTTTCATGATGCAAAGTGTATACTATTTATGAGTAGCCTGAGGAAACAGCCTTTGTAGCTGAGAAACTAGTTGCAACTGTTTTTAAACAATTGTTTTTATATTGGGGTGTTGTCAATTCACATCTTTTGAATTTTTAAATAAATTGTTATTTTTATGAAAGTCTAAGCCTGATCGTTTGTTTGGAGATATTGGTAACCATCATCCTGCTGCAGGATCAGTGTAGCTGGGTCACTGTGATTCCCCAGCCTGCCTCAATCAGCACATAGGTGCTGTTCCCTTTGTGAGTATACAATCTTCAAGTTTGTCCATTTGTGCCATTTATATTACATTATTGTACTAGGAGGTGCTCCCCCATCTCTTTTTTGATTTCTTGTTCAGATTCTACATTTGTTTCCATTGAAGCCCCATCATCCAATTGCTGGACCAGTGTAGCTGGGTCACTGTGATTCCCCAGCCTGCCCCAATCAGCACATAGGTGCTGCTTATTTTGTGAGTGTTTTTCTTGCACAAATTCTATTTTTTGTTTATTATCTTGCAATATTGCACTAGGAGGCCACCTCTTTTCTTTGTGATTAATTTCCACAGATGTTTGGTTGCTTTGTTTGTTATAAGAGGAGCTGCCCATCAAGCCTTCTATCAAGTGTGAATATCATACTACCAACCATACCTGGACTTTACCAAAAGTATTTCTTAAAGATTTCAGGACTATATTGAGTATCAGTACATGTTACATAGCTGAGGCCAAGAATCCAGCTAAGTTATTTCCACTAAGTGTATGTTTTGAGATTTATTATTGTTTTGTTGCACATCAAATATTGTTAACTAACTAATATATGTGAATAGCGCCCCCTACAGTTGGATACCTAGGTATCATCAACAGGTTTGGGTATACTATTTATGATACTGCATAGAGAAAGCTGAAGGCTAGAAACTCAGCTAAGAATATTCGGAGAGTTATCAATTACCTGGAACTTGTATGGAATTCTGATAAAAACCCGAGCCATAGTAGAGTTGACGCAGCTATTATTACACTAGATGCTGAAAAAGCTTTTGACTCTATTGTTTGGAAACATCTCTTTAGAGTCTTAACAGAAATGGGGTTTAAAGATCAGTTTTCCCTATTTATACAGAATTTATATAAACATCCAATATCATATTTGTTAATTAACGGGGTTTTATCTCCACAGATTAACCTTAGCAGGGGAACTAGACAGGGTTGCCCATTATCTCCCCTATTGTTTAATTTAGCCATTGAGCCATTGGCAACCTGGCTACGAAGCTCTATTAAGGGGATTGGACTGGGGGAACACAATCTTAAAACTCTGCTGTATGCAGACGATCTGCTGATCTGTATGGAGAATACATCACAAGAAATACCAATTGTGTTAGCATGCCTGGACACATATAGTTCTTTTTCAGGATATAAAATTAATTGTGAAAAGAGTGAACTGATGTGGATAAAAAGGTCGGAGTGTAGCCCACAAAAGATTCCTTTTAAAGAAGTTGCAACATTGAAGTATCTGGGTATATACCTTAACTCGAACCCTAAAACTTGGTATAATATTAACTTTGTCCCTCTTATTGAGAAAATGAAATCCGATTTGGTAGTGTGGGCTCAGTTCCCGTTATCAATAACGGCAAGGGTAAATGTAATAAAAACAATTGTTTTCCCACGCCTGTTATATCTCCTACAAAATCTTCCTCTCTTGATTCCTACAGGTCATATTAGAGCTATTCATAGGTCTTTTTCAAAATTTATATGGAAAGATAAGACACCACGCATTGCCCTGAAAAAATTAATGCAACCCCGTAGAATGGCAGGTCTGGCCTTACCTGATATCTTTCTGTATAACATTACCATGCTGGCAAGGATTGCTGTAGATTGGTTGTCGGATTGTAACATTTTCTCTACTAGTGACCTTGAAAGTCATCTGGCATATCCTTTTTCTCTAAAAGCAATTTTACATTGTCCAGTAAAGAAACTTCCGGCAAATATTGCTGGTCTTGTGTCATTAAAGAATGTGGTACTGGGCTGGCAGAAGTTGTGCACTATGTTGGAAATGGATTTCTCTTTCTCAGAGTTTTTACCAATAAGGGGTAACGTAAATTTTCCCCCAGGGATTCAACAGTTAGTATTCCAGTCCTGGGCTGAGAAGGGCCTAACAGTTATCCAACAGCTTCTCTCAGCCGAGGGGTATATTTTAACGTTTGAGAAGCTTCGGCATAAGTTTGGTCTTCATACTAATAATTTCTATGCGTATCTACAAATAAGACATTATATACAGGAATCGAATTGGACTCTTAGTAGGGAGGTAGAGTGGGCCGAGATTAAGAGTTGGATGAAAATCTTCAGAGCCGGGAACACTTCTATATCTTTAATGTATGACATAATGCTCGCCAAACAAAGTCTGTTTATATTGAATAAGACTTGTGAGTCGTGGGTATTGTATCTTCCAGATATAAATACAGAGAAAATTATAGCAAGCTGCACTTTGATAAGTAAATATCAAATCCCGATGAGTTGGAGGGAATCTCATTTTAAACTTATAAATAACTTTTATTTGACCCCGGCTAGGCTCTCAAGATTTTCCTCCCAGTTATTCTGTTTGTGCCCCCGGTGCTCATCGTCTGCAGCTGACCTGGTCCACATGTATTGGTACTGCCCTAGGATCCTTCAGCTATGGAAGAAGGTAGTTTTCTGGTTCAATAAGCATTACCAACTAAATATAGTATTAGAGACAGAGAACATATTCTTGCTAAACATCCAGATAGTAATATTCCCCTTAGCTCAGACAATATTAAATACGATAATTTTATCAGTAAGACATTTAATAGCTAACAATTGGAAGGCTAAGCGAGCACCCCCGTTAAAAGCTGTCCTCCAAGAAATCCAAAATCAGATTATTTTCTAATCTTATAATACCAGGTTCCTGAAAGAAAAAAAAATCAAACAATTTTTAGTTGGCTGGTTGCCTATAATTAAATCTTACCCAACGGGTATCCAAAAACTGATCCTATTTCCTTTTTTGGGTTCAGAAAGTTTTATGGAGCTGGTTATATTAGGGGATTTCCCGGCGGATTGGATAGTACTAGGATAAAGGAATTAATGATGACATCGGGGGGGTTCAAGGAAGGGTCTTTTCCTGGGTCCCTCTTTCCTTCTTTTTTTTTTTTTTTTCTCCTCTTTATTTTTATTGTTTTAATTTGGTTTATTTTATTTTTTTCGGTTTAGTATTATTTTATAAGGTTGGTTTAGAGTGTTCCCTTAAAAATGTTAAAAAAAAAAACTCCAACATGGTGGTATTAACAAAATGCTGATTATCTTGCAGAATTGGTTAGACAAAAGATAAAAGTGTTGTATAGACTTCAATACAAATAGGTTTTAGTTTAAATTGTTAAAATATTTAAGAAGTGAGTACTGTCGATTGTTTTAGAATTTTACAATGATATCAATTGTGTCTTATTTTCTTTTCACCCTGCGAGGTGTTCTTTTTGCTTTTACCGTTTTGTTTCTTTCTCTATAATACCGCATGTTGGTTATAAATAAATTAATAAAAAAAAAAAAAAAAAAAAGGAGAATGATACTTAACAGCTTTGCTGGGGAGCTCTTTGCCGCCTCCTGCTGGCCAGGCGTTAATATCCCACTAGTAATTGGAATCATTTGTTGACTCTCTATGCCCGGAAAGAAATTAATTTATCAGGTAAGCATACATTTTGTTATCTAAAGATGTACTGTATATATATATATATATATATATATATATATATATATATATATATATATATGTGCACATACTGTATATGTCTATATATGTGATTTCCCTGTTGCCAGAATCCACTCAACACTTATACGGCTGAACAACTTTGCTTGTCGGAACTTATCTCAGTGCATGCATGGCTGCAGTACGGACTGCATGGCTTCCAGGGTGGCCTCTGTACAGCACTAAGATGGCCCCAGCATCTACCTGATTGACGCGCTGCCGATATTGAAAATGCTTCTTACCGCAAGTATTTTGACAACCTCATTTGAGATATGTGTGAGCCTATAAACATTTGGCATACTTGCTGGGGGACATATGCATTAACTGCATAAGTCAAGGAATGTGTGATGTATTGAAGTAGCTGGAAGACACATAATATTCGTGAGAAGTAATCTATCACTGCTGTTTGCAAACATTGGGGAGCCATACTCCACGAGAGATATATGTGTTTAAGTGACATTTAAGTGCTTCAGGAGAAGAAGGTTAATATGGTGCAATATAGATACCTTAAAGGGCCATACATTGTTTATTTCTAGACCATATACAGTTTGTTCCCTATACTTATGGAATTGTGGAATTGTGTATTACATTATAACATTGATCCAGATACCGATACATATTTCCTCTGTGTGGATTAAAAAATACTATATATATATATATATATATATATATATATATATATATATATATATATATATATATATAAATAAGAAAAGCTGATCCTAAATAGGTTTCATGATACAAAGTGTATACTATTTATGAGTAGCCTGAGGAAACAGCCTTTGTAGCTGAGAAACTAGTTGCAACTGTTTTTAAACAATTGTTTTTATATTGGGGTGTTGTCAATTCACATCTTTTGAATTTTTAAATAAATTGTTATTTTTATGGAAGTCTAAGCCTGATCGTTTGTTTGGAGATATTGGTAACCATCATCCTGCTGCAGGATCAGTGTAGCTGGGTCACTGTGATTCCCCAGCCTGCCTCAATCAGCACATAGGTGCTGTTCCCTTTGTGAGTATACAATCTTCAAGTTTGTCCATTTGTGCCATTTATATTACATTATTGTACTAGGAGGTGCTCCCCCATCTCTTTTTTGATTTCTTGTTCAGATTCTACATTTGTTTCCATTGAAGCCCCATCATCCAATTGCTGGACCAGTGTAGCTGGGTCACTGTGATTCCCCAGCCTGCCCCAATCAGCACATAGGTGCTGCTTATTTTGTGAGTATTTTTCTTGCACAAATTCTATTTTTTGTTTATTATCTTGCAATATTGCACTAGGAGGCCACCTCTTTTCTTTGTGATTAATTTCCACAGATGTTTGGTTGCTTTGTTTGTTATAAGAGGAGCTGCCCATCAAGCCTTCTATCAAGTGTGAATATCATACTACCAACCATACCTGGACTTTACCAAAAGTATTTCTTAAAGATTTCAGGACTATATTGAGTATCAGTACATGTTACATAGCTGAGGCCAAGAATCCAGCTAAGTTATTTCCACTAAGTGTATGTTTTGAGATTTATTATTGTTTTGTTGCACATCAAATGTTGCTAACTAACTAATATATGTGAATAGCGCCCCCTACAGTTGGATACCTAGGTATCATCAACAGGTTTGGGTATACTATTTATGATACTGCATAGAGAAAGCTACTTTTTACTCTTGGGATTACAAGTGAATACAGCTTAATACATTTTTTTCCATTGAGACTTACCTGGTATTCTATTATTGGGTTCAAACAAAGTGACAACAGTTGCCTTCCTCTCTGGGGACGCCTAGGGAGGTGTGTTAGACATTATGAGGCCTATTTATCAATTTCCGTATGGAGCTTGAAGGGCCACGTTTCTGGTGAGCCTTTAGACTCGCCAGAAACACCAGTTATGAAGCAGCGGTCTAAAGACCGCTGCTCCATAACCTGTCCGCCTGCTCTGAGGAGGAGGACAGAGATTGTGTGAAATCAACCCAATGGAATACGATTGGGTTGATTGACACCCCCTGCTAGTGGCCGCAAATCTGCAGTGGGCGGCATTGCACCAGCAGTTCACAAGAGCTGCTGGTGCAATGCTGAATACAGAGAGCGTATTGCTCTCCGCATTCAGCGATGTCTGTTGGACATGATCCGCTGATCGGATTGTGTTGGACAGACATTTCATAAATAGGCCCCTATTTGTGCTCCTTTTTGAATGAGTGGTATGAATTAGGATAACTTGGGGACCTCTCTATAGGTTGTACACATTTTTGATACATTTTGTCTAATAAATGTATATTTTTGATTATATTGGAGTGCTGAGAATTGTTGATATTATGTAGTATTGAGGTATGTAGGCAATACCTGTCTCAAGCACCCTATCATATGCTATCTCCTTAAAGATATATTTTTTTAGTAATATTATTTGATTTTGCTTAGAGTGGTGCTGTTACCTAGTTATACTATGTCTATATACGTGTACATGTGGATTTATGTATTCATATGTGCATATTTGTATTTACATACATATTTACACATATAAACACATAAATACATATGTATACCTACATAGACATGTATATAAGTGCATTGGAGCCCGTTGCAGTTAGTTTATCTACATGAAGTTTGCATGTAGATTAAACATGAAAAAACTTATTCATGCAATACTCATTTTTAATAATGATTTTAACTATGTAATTACTGTAAATATTTCACATTCCTATGCTCTGCACATAGCAGAATATGTTCTGCTATGTATTTTTAAATAGATATTTCTATATATATCTGTATATATCTATACCTATATATAATCATATATACTGTATAGGTATAAATATATATTTTACCAAAATATCATTAGATATATTTAGAAATATGTATTTAGGAATAAATAGAACATATCCTGCTATGTGAAGAACATTGGAATGGGAAATATTCATATTTTCATGTCGGGTTAGCGCACTTAAGAATATGCGATCGGGTTTGTGCTTGAGTAGGGTGTTTTTCCACTTTTGTTTGCTCCATTGACTTCTATTGGGGAATAGGGTATCGCACACACTATATTCTAAGTTCGGCTTAGTACGTGTGTCGGGTTAGCGCTTGAGCGAAAACAGTTTACATTCAACTCAAAACGCTCCACTTGTAATCTGGCCGTAACTGTCCTTCTCTGATAAAATGCACTCAACTTTGGTCACTTAGGAAAGAAGGTCCGCACTGCTGCTACGAACACTCTCTCCCCTGACCCTGGGAGAGCAGTTCTCAAACACGTGGACTGTAATTCAGTTAATAAATATAAAGCTAACTCACCCATGTTACCACACAGGCACTGTCCTCTTGGCCCAGATGACGCGACTTCCAAACTCACAAATAGGAACCGGAAGTAGGGATGCGTAGTTGTTCTCGTCACTTTATCATCCAAAAAACAATTGTATAATCCACAGAGCATAAAGGCATACATACATAAAATCTCCCTTAGGTATACACATGAGTCACTCACAAGTGCAAAAAATTTGAAAACAAGCTCCTCTAGACCCGTTAATACATCAAAATTTATATCACAAGCCAATTGCAAGTAATGCATTACTACATGAATCTAGTAGCCATTCTAAACATGTAGTAAAGGGAATTATTAAGGGACAAATGATGCAAGTCAAATGTAAAATTGTTAAAAAAAAAAACCAATTGTGTAAAAGCACAAATGAAGTTAAAAAACCCAACTAATTGATAAAGTCAGTACAGAAGTCAATAAAATGAAGCGTGAAGATTTGTTACAACCAAAAGGCCACATGCATAGAGATGAAAGACCAGTGTTTATCACTAAATTTTCAAATCATTTTGATGAGGTGTGTGCGATAAAAAAACCCTCACTCTATTATATTAAAGGGACAGTTGAAAAAGGTTGTAGGTTTGTACGTATATTAACAAAACATTCCTGAAGAAAATTCCTGGTTAACTACCAAAGGTAGCTTTAGCTCTGGTAACACAAGATGACTTGACTGTGAGTTTTTGAGAGTAACGAAGACCATTTCTTCTCACTCTATAGGAGAGGTATTTTAAGTTAAGGGTTGTATTAATTGTGCTACCCGTTATGCTATCTATCTAGCAGAATGTAATCTGTGTAAGGGGGCAATACCTAGGTATGGCCACCTGTGATGTCAGAACCCGTTTTCAAGAACACATAAGTGATATTAAAAATAATGATCCTTGTTTGGTTCTTTTGAAACATTTCATTTATGAGCATGATCAAGATATAAGTTAATTTAGATGGAATGCCATTGAAGTAGTTAGACAACCACCAAGAGGTGGTGATATAAACAGAAAATAATAAGTATTCAAAAAAATGTTTGGATTTTCAAGTTACAGTCTTAAATCCCCAAAGGTTATAATTCCAAATATGATATAATTAATTGTTGGGAATAAGGGCATTGCATGACCTCAATATAAATTGGGACTGTGAATAATCTCAATATAAGTTCTGAAAAAATAAGATATTTTGTATCAAATGGTATGGCCCGGTTGATTTAGTATACTCTGTTTTACATTTGCTGAATTTTACTGGATTCTTAAAGTGAAAAGATTAATGAGCATGTAAGATAAGAATTAAAACAATTCATTATATGTATTTCTAAGCATTGCTCAATCACTTCTGAATGTAACTAGTTAACTAACATGATATGTACACTTGACTATAGGTAACAGGTGTGTTTTTCTTTTAAAAACCTACCAGCCTCTAGAATGACTAGGTCTATGAGTATGGCATGGAAACACATCAGACCTTTTTAACATTATCTCATAACATGTTTCTATACATTTTTTAACAAATTACAATAAAGAAGATATAATTGCTTTAAGTGCGTTCTATATGGGACCTCTTTTTTTGCTTTATGCTAATAGAGATCCAGGTGCTATCAATGTATTGTATAGGGTGAGAAAAAAGTTTGGCCATACGTAGATGTTTTAGTTCCATTTTTTTTAAGCATACACTTGTAATAGCTGATGTTCATTATTCTATCAGCACAAACGACAACACACCTTGTGCTATAAATTACTCTCCAATTCTAAACTAACCATTGTGTATTATTGTCCTTCTAGCCCACATTTTATATTGTTATCATTATATTACACAAATGGATTCATTGGGTATCACATGCATTTAAATAAAAATCAGAGGGTCACCTACATTTAAAAAGTGTACCAGAATTGTCCTAAAGCAAAACAAGGGACTAATGAGAATGAAGGATTCAGGAGAACTCCAGGGATAAAGCTCAGTGATGTTAGTGACTTTTATTGTATATGAAAAGCTACATTTATGTAAATCTATTTTTGAATTAGAATTGTTTAATTGTCTATTGTATGAAAATAATGGCTTTGACAGGAATAGATTTCACAGTAATCTCACATTTTATTTTAACAATAGCACAGTAAAAAGAGTTTGCATATTGAGATAATTATATGTGAACAAAGTAATTTATGATTATCTTATACTGTCACCTGCTTACCAAGAAATGTCTCATGGTAAACTTTCATAAGGTTCTAAATGATGCATAGTGCGTACCTATTTACGCACAGCTGGAAAAGAACAATGAAACTATGTCAGAATTGTAATGAGTTATTTTTAGTACAGCAATATTATTTGATGGTATAGACATGAGATGACATGACATTGTTTTATTTTCATGATTTAAATATTTGAAGACCACAAAAAAAAAAAACACCCATATCTGGAATTTTTATTAACTAATGAGTGAGCACAGAATGATCTCTGTAATATAATGTGTGTGTATATATATATATACATATATATATATATATATATATACAGTATGTGTGTGTATAAAAAACTTTAAAAGTGAAAAGAATAATATGAGGTTAAATTAAATATTGTTAAATAATATTATACTAGTATAGCAAACAAAATACATTTACGTACATGCTATATTAAAGGGACAGTTTATTCCAGATTTTTTATTGTTTAAGATAGATAATCCCTTTATTACCCATTCCCCAGTTTTGCATAACCAGCAAGGTTATATTAATGTACTTTTTACCTCTGTGATTACCTTGTACCTAAGCCTCTGCAGACTGCCCCCTTATTTCAATTCTTTAGACAGACTTATATTTTAGCCAATCAGTGCCCTCTCATAAGTAACTCCACAGGTATGAGCACAATGTTATCAATATGGCCCATATGAATTAACGCGCTCTAGCTATGAAAAACTGTCAAATGCATTCAGATAAAGGTGGCCTTCAATGGCTTAGAAATTAGCATATGATCTTATCTAGGTTTAGCTTTCAACAAAGAATACCAAGAGAACAAAGCAAATTTGATGATAAAAGTAAATTGGAAAGTTGTTTAAAATTGCATGCCCTATCTGAACATGAAAGTTTAATTTTGACTAGACTGTCCCTTTAATGTTTAATAGTTTCAAAAGGGGTTCCAGCATTTTACAATTACCAATTTAAGGCCAGATTACAAGTAGAGCACTAATTAACGCTCACGATCGAGCGTTAACTGTATTATAAGTAAGTTTTTTACGTTTTTTGGGTTGTGCTCGAGTTGAAAGTAAACTGTTTTCACTTAGGAATATGATAAACAATAAATTAACAAGAAAGGGGTTACAAGACTTGACAGTTATAAACAGAGCGAGAAACCAAGTAGCCAGTCTGGACAGACAGAAACTACTAGAAGACAAAGCAGTCTCTGATAGAGGGTCATTCAATAGGGTAACTTTTGTTACCAGTTATAGTTCACAGTATGATCAAGTGTGCAATATAGTCATATATACAGCATAAGGGGATGTAAAAGTGTGGCCGTTCTCGCTGTAAACCTTTTGACCTTTTCCCTATAGGAGACACTTTTAGATCAACAGTCACTGGTGAAGATTTTCCAATCAAGAGTTGTTTGAATTGCACTTGCAAATTTGTAATATATTTGATCACCTGCACTTCATGTGCCCTACAGTAAGTGGGACTCACGACAAGAGATGTCAATGCCCGCATTAGGGAACACCTTTCCACTAATTATGTGGGTAAGGCGAAAACCCCTTTAGTGCAACATTTTGTGCAGGTACATCAAAGAAATAATGATACTTTCGCATGGTGTGCCATTGAATATATACCAGTCATTGATAGGGGAGGTAATAGGACGAAGTACTTGGAAAGGCAAGAAATCTACTGGATTTTTAAATTAAAAACTCGTATCCCATTAGATTTTAATTCGGAATACGATTTAATTTATTTTTGGCAGTGATAATTGGCCACTAAGACTTATATTTATGTATTTATATTCATATTTGTATACCAGTAACATTTCCTGTCTTTTGCAAACTTTAGCTTCTTTTTTTTTTTTTTTCAATTTATTTATTGGTAATCTGGTTCAGGGTACAGAAAAAACAAACTGGACATATCACATACTTTACATAATTGGTGATAGGGGACATAAGATAGAATGGGAGAAGGTTGATGCTATACCCCCCTCCCCCTTTTTTGTGTGTGGTTATACAAAAAAGGTGGTTATACAAAAAAGGATACTTGAGTGTAAAATACATATCTAGAAATGTAACATATCCTAACCTAAAAGATATAATTTACCAAATACATGATAGTTGTATAGACCATAAACATAGATGTATGACATGCATCAAGACAATCTAAATCATAATATCATATCATAATGACTGCCCTATCACCTTGTTTACCCCTGATTGTACACCGTTTTCTAAACAGATATAATATAAAGAAAGAAAAAGACAAAAAGAAAGAACAAACAGCAACAGAGACAGAAAACACACACAAACAAAGGGGGAGGGGGGTACAGCATCACCCTTCTCCCATTCTATCTTAACTATTTGTCAATATGGCTAGTATATCAGTGGGAAATTAATTCCTTAATATAGCATTCATAATATAGTCAGTAGATGTTTATTAAATTCTGCTATGGATGGCATTTTTTTTAGAGATCCAGGTTTTCAATAAAAGGAACCTAGCTATTACAATAACCATTTCAATGACTAATATACCTTTAACTCTATCTTTCAATGGGAATAGAAAAAATACTATGTCTCGTTGAATTGTTATCTCTTCTTTTAGAATTCTTGACAACCAGAAACCTATCTTATTCCAATATTGTCTAACGATCGTGCATTCTCAGAAATAATGAAGAATATCGGCTCCTCCACTACAACATTTTACACATTTGTCTTTAATTTTTCTATCGCATTTTGCCATTAATGCGGGCGTAAGATATGTTTGGTGGAGTAAATTAATAAGCGCTTCTCTATAATTATTAGATATAATTGTCTTATTTATTCTTCTAATACTGTTTTGTATTACTGTTTTGTATTAATTATTCATCACTCTTTACGAAAACCCTTAATGTGCCATTTTTAACGATCAATTGCAGGTTTAATTGGCCCTCTTTTCCTGCTATTTTCCTGTACCAATTTTTAATGGAGTAGTCTCCATTATTAGATATTTTCAGATTTTCATTCATCTTAGACCAGCTCCAATCAATACCATGAGTTTGTACTAACTTATTGGCCAGGTTTCTTAATTGCAAGAAGGCAAATAAGTCTTTACTGGGCAGATCAAATTCAGATCTTAAATCCTCAAAGTTTTTAATCTGTGTTCTGGCGACATTAAAGTTTATCATTTGACTGACAAATATCAGCCCCTTCCTTTTCCATCTATGAAACACTGCAGATCTTAATGCTTCCGGGAATAACGGAAAGCCAGTAATTGTTAAAGGGACACTCAGGTTTTATTAAATTTTCATGATTCAGATAGAGCATGTAATTTTAAACAACTTTCCAATTTACTTCCATTAAAAAAAATGTGCACAGTCTTTTATATTTACACTCTTTTGAGTCACCAGCTCCTACTGAGCATGTGCAAGAACTCAGACTATACGTATATGCATTTGTGATTGGCTGATTGCTATCACATGGTACCGGGGGAGTGGAAATATGCATAACTTTGAAATTTGTTATAAAAAAATATACTACTCATTTGAAATTAAGAGTAAATGCTATTGTATTGTCTTGTTATCTTGCATTTGATGATTATGCAAATCTACTGTGTTTACTGGTCCTTTAAAGGGACAGTCTACATGCGTTTGCAAGCACCTTGTTTGGGATCATTGTGCTGCGGGAACCCACTCTGTCCTGTGCCACCTCATGCAGGGCAAAAGAAAAAAAGTATTTTAAAAAATACTTTCCAAATTAGGTCGTTATATGATGGCAGCAAACTCCTCCCAGAAAAAACGTGGGTGAGTATATTGTGTAGCAGCATCCAATGATCAGGCTCTCACTTGTAAAATTCATGACGTGCTGTAGTTTTGCGCATGCGCAATGTGTCTACTCTAGTGTCTTAATGTTATTCAGTCCATTCACGCACCCTGCTGGGCACGATTTCAAACAAACACACAAGAAGGAGGAAGAAGGAGGGAGGAGGAGTTTGGTGGCCATATTAGGGCTGCCGAATAAAGACATTTTCCCAAGAATACTGTAATCATTTTTGCCCTGCATGAGGTGGCACAGGACAGAGTGGGGTGCCCGCAGCATGACAATCCCAACCAAGGTGCTTGCAAACGAGTGTAGACTGTCCCTTTAAACGATTTGAGACCATATAATTTACCTTAAGTTTTTTACAGTATTGTTGGCAGGCTTTGATGATGCCCATAAAAGAACTTGTGTTTTTAATCTCTTTTGGCAGATCTTTTCCTTGTGTGTGTAATAGAGCTTTTAATGAGAAGGGTTTAACTAATTCCTCTTCTAAAATTTTTATGTATAATATTCTGTGTCTAAGAACCATTCAGCAGCTATTTTAGCAAGACAAACTATATTATATTATATCAGGTCTGGGAAGGCAAAACCTCCACATTCTCTGGGTTGCGTTATTATATTTGTACTGATATTCTTTCCTGTTTGTGCCCCAGATAAAATTAATCATATCTTTTTTAAAAGCTTTAATATCTGACCTCTTTATTAATAGGGGCAAATTCTACAATTTATACAAGATTTTTGGAAATAAGATCATTTTAATTAAACTAATCTTGCCAGATAGAGCCAGTAGCAGATGTTTCTAAGCATTAATCATACCAGAGTTTTGGATTCTTACCGATGCAAATACCTAGGTATATAATTTGGTCCACAACTTTAAAAGGACTTTTCGTTATAGATTCCCTATTTTTCTTTAACCATAAAAGCTCTGTTTTATTGATGATGACCCTATAACCCGAGAATGTGCTATATATATCTATTATTTCCATTAGCCTAAGAATATTCTGCTTGGTATTTCTTAAGAAAATCAACACATCAACTGCATAAAGAAGAATTTGTTCCTCTATGTTCTTACATAGAGCCCCTTGTAGGTCCTGTTGGAATTTTATAGCTAATGATTCAATAGATAAATTAAACAGTAAGGGAGAGAGTGGGCAGCCTTGTCTAGTACCTGTTTCCAGTTTTATATCAGAAGATTCTCTGCCATTAACTGAGTTCAGAGATATCAGATTATTATATATCACTCTAATGTAGTTCATAAAAGACCCCGGAAAGCCAAACTTTCTCAGTAATGTAAACAAATGATCCCACTGCACTGCATCAAATTCTTTTTCTGAATCTATGGCTATCATGACTGTGTCTTGATTTGATTAGTTATATTTATCAGAATAATTCCTAAAGTGTTCGAAAATAATACAAGCTTTGCGAATATTGACTACAGAGCTCTGACCATTCATAAAACCCATCTGATTCAGGTGTATGATATTGCCTATTATTTTCTTTAATCTTTCCGCCACTATTGATGCTAAAATCTTGTAATCTGTATTAAGCAATGAAATTGGTCTATACGAATCTGGCTGTTCGGGGTCTCTTCCTTTCTTATGGGTCATAATAGTTACTGCTTTAGTAAAGTTTTTTACATTATTCCAATGTCCATATAATAATAATTAAGTAATTTCATCAAATTGGATAAGATTTCTTCGCTTAATATTTTATAAAATTCTGCTGGTAGTTGATCTGGTGCAGGGGCCTTATTGACTTTGATCTTCCTAATTGCTATCTCAACCTCCTCTTCTGTAATTTTCTGTAATTGGCTGGTTAATATTTTCAATCTGTTCTGTTGATAATCTGGGGATAGCTAGAGTGTCCCAGAAAAGCTCTTTCTTAAAGCTGTCTATCTTACTGGCACTATAAAATTCTCGAAATAATTTGTAGAAAGTATAATTTATTTCTTCCGGGTCGTGTATATATGCTTATCCTACTTTTATTGTGTGGATTTTTTTTTTACAGATTTTACTAGCTTAGCTAAATAACTACCTGTTTTATTGCCAAATTTCATAAATTTAGCTTTGCTTTTCAGATTCTCTCTTATGGTTCCTTGTAGGAAGAATGCATCCCTTTCTTCTTTAGCCTGTATGTATTTAGACCAATTATTCTTTGAGGCTATTTGAAGATAACTGTTATATGCATTGGTCCATTGATTAGTGAGTTGTTACTCTCTCCTTTTTCTTTTTTTTTTAAATATTGCCATAAAACTTACTATCTCTCCTCTTAATACAGCTTTTGCTGTTTCCCATAAGATTTCTATCTTATCCTCATATTCTCTGTTCAAATTAAGGAAGATATTGCATTTTTCAACATATATTTGGGGAAGAAAAAGGAATTTCTTTTGAACCCTTTTCTTTTTGTATCTCCCATAAATAGGTGCATGATCTGAAACTGTAAATTAATTTATATCTGCTTTTAGATCTTCCTTCAATAAAACATCAGACACTAAAAAATAATCAATCCTGGACAGTGATACTAATGATTTAGATAAACATGCATAGCATTTATTATCCGGATTCTAAATCCTTAAGATATGTAATTTAAGTGCTCTTTTAAATGTGTGTATGATTCTATTTTCTTTTGATATTCTATAGTCCTGCTCTCTACCTCTTGATCTTTTCCTGTCGATCGGAAATCTAGGAGTTAAATTGAAATCACCCGCTACTATTAAGTTAGAATCTATATAATTAAGGAGAAGCACCTGTAACCTACCCCAAAAATCCATGTCTAAGTTGATCGGGCCATAAATATTACATAGTGTATAGACCTTATCTTTAATTTCTATTTTAATACCATTTTAGATTCTAGAATTTTATTCAGCAAAATGGCCACTCCCCTTTTCCTTTCAGTGCATGGTGTAGCATATATCTCTTTTACCTTATTAGCTTTTAGCTTGACTAGTTCTGAAGTTGATAGTCTTACCTCTTGTAAAAATACAAATTGCATTTTTGCAAACTTTAGCTTCTTGTTCAATTATGTTATGGACATTGCGGTTTGTACATATTAAAGGACCAGTCAATAAAATAGATTTGCATAATCAACAAATGCATGATAAGAAAACAATGCAATAGCACTTAGTCTGAACTTCAAATGAGTAGTGGATTTTTTTTAAATAAATTGCAAAGTTATGTCTATTTCCACTCCCCCTGTACCATGTGACAGCAATCAGCCAATCACAAATGCATATACGTATATGCTGTGAATTCTTGCACATGCTCAGTAGGAGCTGGTGACTCAAAAAGTGTAAATATTAAAAGACTGTGCACATTTTGTTAATGGAAGTAAATTGGAAAGCTGTTTAAAATAACATGCTGTATCTGAATCATGAAGTTTAATTTTGACTTGAGTGTCCCTTTAAGGCTGTGTAAAATTCACTGTAGTATTCATTACAGTTTAACTTATGTATAGTATAGTCTTTTCTATACATATATATATGGTTTAGCAGTTGCACTCCTAACGTTGTTTTTCTGAACTCAGAATATTGTAATTTGAATCCATATCAAAGGTTCTCTATAGACTAATGAGGAATAATCAACTAACTACGTCTATTGTGGTTTGTTACTGTATATAATATTTGAAAGGTTAGCAATTCACATAATATTTAATAATGTAATAGTCAGCATGTTGTAGGATGTGGATAATCTTTTTAATAATAATAATAATAATAACTTTAATATCCATTGTATTGATATAATATGTATCTATTTGTTTAAATGTGGGTGTTTCTTGTAATCAATTTTTAGCCAATGACTGGCAACATATGTCTTTAAATAGGTACTGTGTGCCAGACATGTCAGGCTATGACTACGGATCCCATCGAAACGGGTAAGCCTGTCTGACACACAGAACCCCATTGTACCTCCATGCCTTCTTTGTTTCAAGGATTTCGAATAAAGCTGATTTTTTCAAATGAACTGATCGTTTTTCACCTTTTCTACTGTTGAACTTTGCCTGAGATCGGTCTGTTTGCTCCTGGGATAGCCGGCTTGCTCCCCATTGGCTCTGTGGCTCACACTTGATCTCCCCCTCGTCACAGGAAGCCGTGACGTATCGCGAGCTGTGTGGTATGTGATGTGGTGATTGGTGACGGTAGAAGGAGTACTCAGAATGGATGCTGGAAGTGTATTGAAGTGGTTCCGTGACTAGGCTCAGCAGGAGCTGAGTTTTCTACTGTGTAAAGTTCCGGTGCAGCTGAATGTTTGCACACCATGAGAGGGAGGTGAGCTAGTCGCATTTGAGACTTTGGAAGGAACACTGAGTCTTTCTTTACGAAGAGGCAGGCTAAGTTCCACACTGTATGGGAACTATTTATACACAGCCTGTGGTCTTTGGGTAATTTTTGTAATACTTGTATCTTTTCTTAATCCTATGATTGACCTGTCTGTCGTTTTACTGATTGTCTGTCGTTTTACCGATGTAAAACAGACTACAGATGCAGCTGAGCACATAAATTACACATTTTGTAGTGCAGGTCAAATAATGTTTAATCCTAAACCTCTGATTGGTATGTGGGTGTCTAAAGTCACTCCCTTGTATCATAGAAAGACACGTCGTGCAGCTAGGGCACCTAAATGATCTTAGTTTTTTGGTTTTATCCAAGTTTCTGTTTTGCAACAATGTTAAGGGTCAGTTTGCATCAAAAGCTCCCTGAGGTTTTTACCTTGCTTAAACCCCCTCCTTGGTAGTGCATATGTGTCAAAAGGTAAAGTGGCATCACTGTTAATAACATGCCATTCCTTCTTAAGAGTCTTAGACATCGTCCTCAATTGAGGTGAGTAAACAGTGGTGAAAGTCATATGTGGAGTAATGCTGTGATGTGCGGTGAGGTCAGAAGCTGGTGAGGCACTGGCTTTGATATGCCCGAGAAACACACATGTACATACACATGCTCTCTCACACACACTATCACGCTCTTATCAATCTCACTTTCTCACACACCCACTCACTCTCTTATACACCCTCTCCCATACTATCACTCATACTCTCTCACAATCACTGTCACTCTCACATACTCTCTCATACTCACACAAACTTTCCCACATACATTCTCTCTGTCACATACACACTGTGACACACACTCTCCCAGACTTTCTCACATCACACCCTTGTGTAACCTATGCTTATAGAAGCAAGTCACGCATAACCTATGCTTATAGAAGCCAGTCAAATTTATCATATGCCTATATAAGCCAGTCACATACAACCTACCTATGCTTATAGACGCCAGTCACATTTATCTTAAGCTTATATGAGCCAGTCACATACAACCTACCCCTTGTGTTATAAAAAAGAAGCCACTTCTGTTACAGGAGAATTATATGTTGGTAAGGGGGTCTGAAGGGGACTAAATATGGTGTAGCAAAAGCAGGTTGGGCATAAGTGTGGGCATTAAAGGTGTGGGCATAGGGTGAAGTGATTAAAGTGTGGATATGAACCCCATGTGTTATAATATAAAACACTTCTGTTACAGGGGGATTACATGTGGGTAAGGTGGTCTAAAGGGGGCTAAATATGGTGTAGCAAAAGCAGGTTGGGCATTAGTGGTGTGGGGATAGGGTGAAGTGATTGTATGATATGATTGTATGATTGTATGGTAGGTACTGGTGGTGACTTGTTGGAAAAAAATGTGCCACTATTATGTTTGAGTGTAACAGGGGCACTGAAGTGTTTTATAGGGGGGCTGGAATAATTTATGTTACAGAGGGTATGGATTTGCTGCCAAAAGTTGTGTAATAGAGAGGAAGTGGCTGTGTACTGTGTTCTGTGCTGAGTATATGAGACTAGTATAGTTCAATATCTCAAAAACGTTATTTCAACAGATGTCACCATTAAAAGCTAAAGTTTATTAACAAGACCCTTTGCCTCCCCTCCCCCTCATATTGTTTTCTAAGAGTATCATGCTGGGCCTGGGGAATATCCCTCCAATGGAAGTAGTAAAGCAACTGGTCCCTTCTCTCTCTCTGTTTAATACATAACTACTTACTACTATAAAGGTAGGGCTGGACCACTGAATCATATAATGTGAATTCCAAATAGATGCCAGTCCTCCCATGCCAGGGGCACTATATGATATGTGTGTGTGAGTACGCAAGGCAGATATGGGATATGTATTATTTACTGGAACAGTCCAATGCAGAGGAAGTGATGGGGAGATGCCTGGAAAACACAAGTCAGATGTTTTGTATTGCCAGGAATGATATAGCTAATGTCCAGCAACACTCAGGGCTGCTGCCTTATGTGTTTATCCTTTCCTGTTGCAATCAACCATCATGGGATTAAGTGGCTGTTACACATACTGTCTGTTTTCATTGTAAATATAACTGAGGCTGATGAACCCTTTGCAGCTATTCCCAGATTGGATCAGTCACTCTAAAATATTGAAAAGCTTAAATCTGCTCTGTCTCATTTTTTGTCAGCAGAAACTGTGGTAATTAATTTATCCTATCTATCTGAGTGTATTAACTTAATACAGATATTAGCTAGGATGAATTACCACATCTGCTGCTAACAAAAAATGAGACAGAGCAAGTTTGAGCTTTTCAACATTTCAGAGTGTCAATGCAAATAAGAGTCCTGTACTTACAGACAGTTACAGGCAACCTGCCATCCTCCAGGTCCCTGGTCCAGGCAGTCAGTCAGACATCAGTGGCACTGGTCTGTGGTGTGGTCTGGCACGCACTAGTCACCTCACTACTAGGCACTAGACTAGGCAGTGGCACTGGGGCTGGACAGGCTTAGGCTGAGCAGCATCTCCTCTTCTTCTCTCAAGTCCTCAGTCCTCCTCCTGTGCAGCGCAGCTCTGTACCGCAACTAGCACCTTCTCCTGCCAAACCAGGCGTCACATGACTCGCAACGACTGTCACATAGTCACACGTGAGTCGGCAGCAGCTCCCGCCTTCACTTCGGGCAAGAAGAGTAGTCAGACTCACATGTCCATGTCCAGCACGCCTCCCCCAGACAAAAGAGACCGTCACCACGTGATCATGATGACGTGTACTCCCAGCAGCGCTGATTGGCTGTCTGTTAGCTCCATTATAGAGGTGGCTTAGAGGGCCGCCTCTATTGGAGCCTAGGTTGGAGAGATACCACTGGGAGCCTATTGGCGCCTATTTGGAGAGATACCACTGGGTGGCGCTAGACTGTAACCATCAAGCATCCATGTTTTGCAATCAAAGGAGGGCAGCTGAATGGCTGGCTCACTGCCTCTCCTTAATTTTGCAACATGGATGATGGATTGATTCATCATGGATATCATATTGCTACGGTGGCATTGCGGAGGGAGGGGGTAAGGAGTGTACCTGGGAGGGCATGGTCAGTGAGTCAAGTCTTGCACAACACTAGACAACTTTTTTTAAAATAAATTACTAAAAACTTTTTTCTATGATTTGACAGGGGAGGCACTGCCTCCCCTGCCTCCTATAACTGCACGTCACTGATAATGTCCTTGGAAGGTTTGTGTTGTATCAATTCTTGCTGTGTGATATTTGATACTGTTGTCTTTCCCAACACAATATCTTCATTACTGTAGCCACGAGAGGCAAACTTTTATTCCATTTGTTGTAATTGGAGGGCATGTCTGTCACTGGATGTATTATTGCGTGCCACTCGAAGCATTTGTGCTCGTGGAATAGCTCTGAGAAGTGGTCGAGGATAACAGCTGTCAGCATGAAGAATGGAATTGTGATCAGTTTCTTTATGATCGAGCATGGTATTTAACCCTTCACCATCTTTGTAAATACATAGATCTAAGAATTCTATGGACTCTTTATTGGCTGTTACTTTTAATTTAATAGGGCATGTTGTAATGCTTGTGGGATATTTCCCTATCAGACCAGACTTGGCCAGTAGTCTTCTTATCCCGGCATCAAGTGGAAGGATAAGGAAATATCCCAGAACAAAGTGAGTTTAAGAAATGAGGTAAGCAGTGCTTACGGTAGACAGGGTAGTCCTTCACAGCAATAAGTGTAAGGCAGAGAATGGTCAGAGACAGGCAGAGTTTGGCAGCAGAAAGGCAATCCAGCAGTATAGCAGTTCAGGGGTAAACCAATAAAATGTTCAGGAATGGGCAGAGGTCAGCAACAAAAGGTAATCCATCAGTTTAGCATTTCAGGGGTAAACCGGTAGAATGGTCAGACAGGCAGAGTTCAGTAATGGTAAGGCAATCCAGCAATTCAAGGGTTAAACAGGAAGAGTGGTCAGACAGGCAGAGTTCAGCAATGATAAGGCAATCCAGCAATTCAAGGGTTAAACAGGCAGAGTAGTCAGACAGGCAGAGTTCAGCAATGATAAGGCAATCCAGCAATTCAAGGGTTAAACAGGCAGAGTGGTCAGACAGGCAGAGTTCAGCAATGATAAGGCAATCCAGCAATTCAAGGGTTAAACAGGCAGAGTAGTCAGACAGGCAGAGTTCAGCAATGATAAGGCAATCCAGCAATTCAAGGGTTAAACAGGCAGAGTGGTCAGACAGGCAGAGTTCAGCAATTATAAGGCAATCCAGCAATTCAAGAGTTAAACAATCAGAGTAGTCAGACAGGCAGAGTTCAGTAACGATAAAGCAATCCAGCAATTCAAGTAATAAAGCACCTAGGAGCACACACAGTACAAAAGGTAATTCAGCAATTTAGCAGTTCAGGGGTAAACCGATAGAATGGTCAGACAGGCAGAGTTCAGTAATGGTAAGGCAATCCAGCAATTCAAGAGTTAAACAGGCAGAGTGGTCAGGCAGGCAGAGTTCAGCAATGATAAGGCAATCCAGCAATTCAAGGGTTAAACAGGCAGAGTAGTCAGACAGGCAGAGTTCAGTAACGATAAAGTAATCCAGCAATTCAAGTAATAAAGCACCTAGGAGCACACACAGTACAAAAGGTAATCCAGCAGTTTAGCAGTTTAGGGGTAAACCAATAGAATAGTCAGACAGGCAGAGTTCAGTAATGGTAAGGCAATCCAGCAATTCAAGGGTTAAACAGGCAGAGTGGTCAGGCAGGCAGAGTGTAGCAATTATAAGGCAATCCAGCAATTCAAGAGTTAAACAGGCAGAGTGGTCAGACAGGCAGAGTTCAGCAATGATAAAGCAATCCAGCAATTCAAGTAATAAAGCACCTAGGAGCACACACAGTAGAAAAGGTAATCCAGCAGTTTAACAGTTTAGGGGTAAACCAATAGAATGGTCAGACAGGCAGAGTTCAGTAATGGTAAGGCAATCCAGCAACTCAAGGGTTAAACAGGCAGAGTGGTCAGGCAGGCAGAGTTCAGCAATGATAAGGCAATCCAACAATTCAAGAGTTAAACAGGCAGAGTGGTCAGACAGGCAGAGTTCAGCAATGATAAGGCAATCCTGTAATTCAAGGGTTAAACAGGCAGAGTAGTCAGACAGGCAGAGTTCAGTAACGATAAAGCAATCTAGCAATTCAAGTAATAAAGCACCTAAGAAGGTCTACAACAAAATCCATGGCTTTGTGTGTCCATGGTTGTTTAGGTATGGGCAATGGTTAAAGTAGGCCATAAGGTAGGGAATCGGGAGTCTTAATAACAGTACAAGTCTGACAAGCTTTGACATAATCCTGAGAGACTGCCTTCATGGTAGGCCACCACATGTGTTGGGAAAGGAGTTTAAAGGTTCTTGTAAAACCAGGATGACCTGACAGCTTGCTGTCATGAGCCCAGGATAGTACAGGAGAGCAAAGGTTTGGAGGAACATAAAGGATCTCAGGAGCTGCAGGGGCTTCAGAAGGTTTTCTTGACTGGACTCATTGCAGTCTTTGAAGAAGACAGGTGTTAAGCTGAGCAACCACACAGGAGGGAGGTATGATGTGTTCGATAGGAACTTCAGAAGAATCACTAGACTGAGGAAATTGACGGGAAAGGGCATCAGCCTTTTTATTCTTGGTCCCAGGAAGGTAAGACACTATAAAGTTAAAACAGGAAAAGAATAGGGCCCACCTGGCTTGTCGAGGATTGAGTCGATGAGCAGTCTCTAGGTACGTTAGATTCTTGTGGTCAGTGAGAATCTGAATGGGGTTTGGTGGTACCCTCTAGCCAATGACGGCATTTAGTCAGGGCCATCTTAATGGCTAAGAGTTCAGGATTACCCACATTATAATCCCTTTCAGCAGGAGTGAACTGTTTGGAGAAAAAGGCTACAGGGTGCAACTTGGAGGTTAAAGTATCCCTTTGGGTTAAGACTGCACCAGCTCCTATCTCGGAGGCATCAACCTCTAAAGTAAACTGCAGGTCAGGATCAGGATGGCAAAGCACAGGAGCAGAACAAAAGACCCTTTTCAGATGAAAGAAAGTATCCACAGCTACAGGAGGCCAAATCTTGCAGTCTCTGTTTAGTTTTGTCAGATCAGTGAGTGGAGCAACGATTTGGGAGAAGTTCTTTATAAACTTGCGATAATAGTTGGTGAACCCCAAGAATCTCTGTAGTTCCTTTAATGAGGTGGGTTGAGGCCATTCCAGAACTGTGGTTAGCTTTGAAAGGATCCATGGCAAAACCTTCCTTTGAGATGACATAGCCAAGGAACTGGATCTGAACTTGATCAAACTCACATTTCTCCAGTTTGGCTACCAGAGAATTGTTTCTGAGGTGAAGAAGTACCTGTTTTACATGCTCATGATGCTCCTCAAGGGTGGAGGAGAATATGAGGATGTCATCCAAATAGACGATGACAGTGCGATTAATGAGGTCACGGAAGACATCATTAACAAATGCGTGGAAGACAGCGGGGGCATTGCAGAGCCCAAAAGGCATTACGAGGTATTCAGAATGCCCTAATCTCATGTTGAAGGCAGTCTTCCATTCATGTCCCGGGAAAATCCAAATGAGATTGTACGCCCCACGTAGGTCCAACTTTGTAAAGTAGCAAGCATTTTGGAGCAAATCATATAGTTCAGTGATCAAAGGACTAGGATAACGATTCTTGATAGTAATGTTGTTTAGGGCTCTGTAGTCGATACAGGGTCTGAGACAACCATCCTTTTTACCGACAAAAAAAGAAGCTAGCCCCGGCAGAAGAGGAGGAAGGGCGAATAAAGCCTTTAGCTAGATTCTCTTGGATATATTCCTCCATGGACTTGGTTTCAGCTTTGGAGAGCAGAAAAGTCCTCCCTTTGGGAAGTGGAGCTCCAGGAAAAAGGTTGTAAGGACAGTGAGGTGGCAGCACATAAGCTGCTTTCTTTTCAAAAACATCTGTAAATTCTGCATATACTGAGGGAAGATTAGAAGGGGTCTGAAGGCTGGCTATAGGGATGTGATGCAGTGGAGTAACCTTAGCCAGGCAGGAGTGAAAACAGGATTTACCCCAGGAGGCTAACTGCCCCTCAGTCCAGTCAAAATAAGGATTGTGTTTACGTAGCCAAGGAAGACCAAGGATAACTGGTTGTGCAGGAGAATGAATGACATCAAACTGCAATTGTTCGGTATGTAGCACTCCCACAGTCAAGGTTAGGCGTGCTGATTCAAAATGGATTACATCTGATCCAACGGGAGTGCCATCTAGAGTAGTTATTTAAAGACATTGTTTTTTTCTGAAGAAGAGGCAACCCTATGTGAATCATGTAACAGTGATCCAGAAAATTTCCATCTGCCCCTGAATTAATAAAGGTTTGAGCGTGGACAGAATTCTGAAGAAAGGTAAGGGTAACAGGTACCAGGATCCGAGAAGAGTGAGGGGAATTAGTAGTGGCCACACTTAGAGGTACTGCACTTTTATCCTCTTAGCGTTGGCTTTTCCCGGCAGTATATCACAATTCTTGAGTTGGTGTGAGTTATAACCACAATAGAAACACAGCCTCAATCTCCTTCTTCTCTGCTTTTCAGATTCAGAGGGCTTAAGGAAAGAGAAATCCATGGGTTCCTCTTTAGAGGTAACTGGAGGTGCTGAAGGGGTAGAGGATAGTCTAGAGACTGGATGAGTAGGAGGACGAGAGGGAAGGGTTCTGCATGTTCTCTCTCTCTCAGCTTGTCTCTTCTGAAAGCGAGAGTCCATACTGATACAAAGTGTTATAAATTCATCCAAGGAAGATGGAACATCACGATAAGTGAGCTTGTCCTTGATACGCTCATGCAGGTCTCTCCTGAAGGCAATGCCATCCCAACTGGTCTTATGTGCCAAGGTGCGAAACTTGATGGCGTATTGTGCCACACATCTATTGCTCTGGTGGAGATCCAAGAGAGAGTACTCTGCAGCAGAAGCGCAGCCGGAGGTACCAAATACAGAAGATAATGCAGAAATTAAGGCATCAGCATCGTTCAGGAGTTGAGCACTCAACTCATGCTAGGGCCTTGTCTTTCAATAAAGAAATGATAAAAGTGACCTTTGACTGATGAGACTGGAAAGTGTAAGGATCATTGCGGAAGTGTAGCCTGCACTGGTTGAGAAAACCCCTATAGTCGGTAGTACCATCATACTTGTCAGGCAACGGTATCCGGGGTATACTTCCAGAAAAAGGGGGGAAGGTTGCAGGACTAGCAGCAGGGGCTGGCTGTGTAACAACAGGAGCAGCGTTTTTCTCTGCAACCAGTGAGGAGAGCATAGTAGTTATAGCCTCAAGTTTAGAGTCCACATTCTGCAAGTGTATGACGTGGGTTCCCACGGTCTGTCCCTGAAGAGAGACTGCTCTTACCTCCTCATTTGGGTCCATGGCCCAAGTATAATGTAATGCTCATGGGATATTTCCCTATCAGACCAAACTTGGCCTATAGTCTTCTTATCCTGGTGTCAAGTGGAAGCATAAGTAAATATCCCAGAACAAAGTGAGTTTAAGAAATGAGGTAAGCAGTACTCACAGTAGACAGTGTAGTCCTTCACATCAATAAGTGTAAGGCAGAGAATGTTCAGAGACAGGCATAGTTCAGCAGCAGAAAGGCAATCCAGTAGTATAGCAGTTCAGGGGTAAACCAATAGAATGGTCAGGAACGGGCAGAGATCAGCAACAAAAGGTAATCCAGCAGTTTAGCAGTTCAGGGATAAACCGATAGAATGGTCAGACAGGCAGAGTTCAGTAATGGTAAGGCAATCCAGCAATTCAAGGGTTTAGCAGGCAGAGTGGTCAGACAGGCAGAGTTCAGCAATGATAAGGCAATCCAGCAATTCAAGGGTTAAACAGGCAGAGTGGTCAGACAGGCAGAGTTCAGCTATGATAAGGCAATCCAGCAATTCAAGGGTTAAACAGGCAGAGTAGTCAGACAGACAGAGTTCAGTAACGATAAAGCAATCCAGCAATTCAAGTACTATAGCACCTAGGAGCAAACACAGTAACACCTATACTTGGGCAATAAATGCAGGAAACAGAGGAACATAAATAGGGGTGGATTCACACCAGGGAGGGCACCGAGGTGCAATCAGGACCGGCATCAGAGTAACTTGACATGCGGCAATGAAGTCATCGCCGCTCGCCAGAAGCAACCGCCATATCCAAGGCAACGGCCGCTGCGTTCATGGCAACGGCCATGACAACAGAGGGAAGCGGCAGCAGGAGCGGTGTGACACATGTGGAGTTGTTCAATGTTTCAACCCAAGTGTTTAACCCCTCCTGTGTACCTCTCCATATAAGAAGGATGTCATCAATGTATCTATAGCACCCTGAAAGAATTGATATATACTTTTTTTGGAACGGCACTTATTTCAGTGGATTATATATATATATATATATATATATATATATGATTATATATAGGTATAGATATACACAGATAAATATATAGGAATATCGATTTATAAATACATAGAACATATTCTGCTATGTGCAGAACATTAGAATGTGAAATATTTACAGTAAATACACACTATAACACTTTATTAAACTTGCATGCTCTATCTGAATCATGAAAGAAAAATGTTGGTTTCATATCCCTTTAAGTAGATGAAAACATAAAAAAATGTATGCATTATTATTTAATTATTTTTTAACTATATACTGTATTTACTGTAAATATTTTACATCCCTATGTTCTGCACATAATAGAATACGTTCTAAGTATTTATAAATATATATTCTAAAATATATATCTGTATATATCTATACCTATATATAATCATGTATATATATATATATATATATATATATATATATATATATATACATATTACACAAGTTTAGACACCACACAAAGCGCAAAGAATCTCCTCAATATGATAAAACTTCCTTTATTGTAGCCAAAAGTAAAAACATGACAGCCTTAGCACAGCTGTAATAAAGCACTAAAAATCTTGAGATACAGTGTCAGCGATCGAGACCACACGCAGACATGTTTCGTGCAGTTGCGCACTTGATCACTGCTTGAAAGCAATCCTGACCGCTCTTTGCTTTATAGCACTTTTCTTAAAGAGACACTTGCAAATTTAAGAGACATTGTGTCTCTTTTCACTGTTCATTACCTGTCCTTTGTTAAAAAACATACAAAAAATCTTTTTCATTTTTATACAATTGATTTAAATATTTGAAAGACTATAGGGAGTTGATGTAATATCTAAAAGAGGAAACACGCTCTCTAATTATCTTTCTCCATCTAATTTACCAACTAAACAAAATACATGTTGGCTGAAAGAAAGGAAAGGATTTTTCAGGTGTAGAAGAAATATATGCAAAACTTGTAACCATGTAATAGAGGGCAATATCTTTACCTAATATGTAACACAGCAAGAATACAAAATTAAATACTACATAAATTGTTCTACTACACATGTAGTATATTTATTAACATGTGATCTGTGTAACATCCAATACGTAGGTAAAACCAAGAGAAGTATTAAAGATAGGTTCTTACAGCACCTTAGATCAATTGAGGATGATGATACAGATACACCTGTGTCAAGGCACTTTAAAACTCAACACAATTCAGATGCATCACTGCTTAAAATACAAGGTATAGATCATGTTCCCCTATGGAAACGAGGAGGAGACAGAGAAGATAAACTCAACAAACGTGAAGTCTTTTGGATTTTCACACTAAAAACATGTAATCCACAAGGGTTAAATATGCGTAGGGACCTAGATCTATTTGTAAATTAAAAATTCAACAATTCTTCTTACTAGTAAAAAAAAACATCAAGTCTAATGAAATTAATAACAATAGACATACAATAATAAAACATAGCTACCAGTAGAGTAAATACAATTTGATATGTATGTATAACTACATAATATACATAATTTTCCTTCCAGGAATTTAAAAACTTAAAAACAATGAAAAGGTGTCTGTAATGTGTAATGTTAAAATCTAATTATTTTAGCATACTAAAAGTCTTATTAATATAGAACTCATAGTATATCCCTTTGCATAAAGATATTAACAACAATGTATTTAAGGAATTAAATTTAAAATGAAAGGTCTTACTATTGAATCAAACTAAGAGTAAATATAAAATTAGGACAGTTATATATTGTTAAATTAATACATACTATAGTCTTTCAAATATTTAAATCAATTGTATAAAAATGAAAAAGATTTTTTGTATGTTTTTTAACAAAGGACAGGTAATGAACAGTGAAAAGAGACACAATGGGGCCTAGTTATCAAGCCGTCAACCTCAAATACGCTGCGTATTCCGCAGCGTATTTGTGGCGAGGCTGATTCGCCTTAGTTATCAAAGGCTCGAGACCGGCAAAAGTAGAATTTTGTGACGTAAACTTCGATCCGCCTGACTCAGTCCGACACAGATCGATTCTTACGTCACTCCAGATGTTCCGCACACAAGTGCGGCACAATCTCACTACTTTTGCTAGTTATCAAAAAACTAGCAGGTACGCTCGGAACTTTTACGGCCCAGCGTACCTGGTTTTTAAAGCGCCAGCCTGGAGGCGGCGGATCCCATAGGAATCAATGGGAGTCTGACCATAGCGAAAGTACAAGTTCGCTGCTGCCAGACATCCCATTCATTCCTATGGGAGCTGTCTACACCTAACACCCTAACATGTACCCCGAGTCTAAACACCGCTAATCTGACCCCCCCTACACCGCCGCAACTACATAAAGTTATTACCCCCTAAACCGCCGCTCCCGGAGCCCACCGCAACTATAATAAATGTATTAACCCCTAAACCGCCGCTCCCTGAACCCGCCGCAACCTATATTAAATGTATTAACCCCTATCCTGCCCCCCTACACCGTCGCCACCTATAATAAATTTATTAACCCCTATCCTGCCCCCCACTACGCCGCCGCCACTGTAATAAAATGATTAACCCCTAAACCTAAGTCTAACACTAACCCTAACGCCCCCCTAACTTAAATATTAATTAAATAAATCTAAATAAATAAACTCTTATTAACTAAATGAATCCTATTTAAAACTAAATACTTACCTTTAAAATAAACCCTAATATAGCTACAATATAAATAATAATTATATTGTAGCTATTTTAGGATTTATTTTTATTTTACAGGTAACTTTGTATTTATTTTAGCTAGTTAGAATAGTTATTAAATAGTTATTAACTATTTAATAACTACCTAGCTAAAATAATTACAAAATTACCTGTAAAATAAATCCTAACCTAAGTTACAATTAAACCTAATACTACACTATCATTAAATTAACTAAATAAACTACCTACAAATAACTACAATTAAATACAATTACATAAACTAACTAAAGTACAAAAAATAAAAAAAGCTAAGTTACAAAAAATAAAAAATTAAGTTACAAACATGTTAAAAATATTACAACAATTTTAAGCTACTTACACCTAATCTAAGCCCCCTAATAAAATAACAAACCCCCCCAAAATAAAAAAAATCCCTACCCTATTCTAAATTAAATAAATTTCAAAGCTCTTTTACCTTACCAGCCCTTAAAAGGGCCATTTGTGGGGGCATGCCCCAAAAAGTTCAGCTCTTTTGCCTGTAAAAGAAAAATACAACCCCCCCCCAACATTAAAACCCACCACCCACATACCCCTAATCTAACCCAAACCCCCCTTACAAAAACCTAACACTAATCCCCTGAAGATTATCCTACCTTGAGTCGTCTTCACTCAGCCGAGCCACCGATGGAACTGAAGAGGACATCCGGAGCGGAAGAAGTTAATCCTCCAAGCGGCGCTAAAGAAATCTTCCATCCGATGAAGTCATCATCCAGGCGGCGCTGAAGAAGTCTTCGATCCGGCCGATGTCATCTTCAAAGAGGCGCTGAAGAGGTCTTCTATCCGGGCGAAGTCATCTTCCAAGCCGGGTCTTGAATCTTCCTTCCGCCGACGCGGAACCACCTTCTTCACCGACGGACTACGACGAATGACGGCTCCTTTAAGGGACGTCATCCAAGATGGCGTCCCCTCAATTCCGATTGGCTGATAGGATTCTATCAGCCAATCGGAATTAAGGTAGGAAAAATCTGATTGGCTGATGGAATCAGCCAATCAGATTGAGCTCGCATTCTATTGGCTGTTCCGATCAGCCAATAGAATGCGAGCTCAATCTGATTGGCTGATTGGATCAGCCAATCGGATTGAACTTGAATCTGATTGGCTGATTCCATCAGCCAATCAGATTTTCCTACCTTAATTCCGATTGGCTGATAGAATCCTATCAGCCAATCGGAATTGAGGGGACGCCATCTTGGATGACGTCCCTTAAAGGAGCCGTCATTCGTCGTAGTCCGTCGGTGAAGAAGGTGGTTCCGCGTCGGCGGAAGGAAGATTCAAGACCCGGCTTGGAAGATGACTTCGCCCGGATAGAAGACCTCTTCAGCGCCTCTTTGAAGATGACATCGGCCGGATCGAAGACTTCTTCAGCGCCGCATGGATGATGACTTAATCGGATGGAAGATTTCTTCAGCGCCGCTTGGAGGATTAACTTCTTCCGCTCCGGATGTCCTCTTCAGTTCCATCGGTGGCTCGGCTGAGTGAAGACGACGCAAGGTAGGATGATCTTCAGGGGATTAGTGTTAGGTTTTTGTAAGGGGGGTTTGGGTTAGATTAGGGGTATGTGGGTGGTGGGTTTTAATGTTGGGGGGGGTTGTATTTTTCTTTTACAGGCAAAAGAGCTGAACTTTTTGGGGCATGCCCCCACAAATGGCCCTTTTAAGGGCTGGTAAGGTAAAAGAGCTTTGAAATTTATTTAATTTAGAATAGGGTAGGGATTTTTTTTATTTTGGGGGGGTTTGTTATTTTATTAGGGGGCTTATATTAGGTGTAAGTAGCTTAAAATTGTTGTAATATTTTTAACATGTTTGTAACTTAATTTTTTATTTTTTGTAACTTAGCTTTTTTTATTTTTTGTACTTTAGTTAGTTTATGTAATTGTATTTAATTGTAGTTATTTGTAGGTATTTTATTTAGTTAATTTAATGATAGTGTAGTATTAGGTTTAATTGTAACTTAGGTTAGGATTTATTTTACAGGTAATTTTGTATTTCTTTTAGCTAGGTAGTTATTAAATAGTTAATAACTATTTAATAACTATTCTAACTAGCTAAAAGAAATACAAAGATACCTGTAAAATAAATATAAATCCTAAGATAGCTATAATATAATTATTAATTACATTGTAGCTATCTTAGGGTTTATTTTACAGGTAAGTATTTATTTTTAAATAGGAATAATTTATTAAAGTATAGTGTAGTGTTAGGTGTAATTGTAACTTAGGTTAGGATTTATTTCACAGGTACATTTCTCTTTATTTTAGCTAGGTAAGCTATTAAATAGTTAATAACTATTTAATAGCTATTGTACCTGGTTAAAATAAATTGAAAGTTACCTGTAAAATAAATATAAATCCTAAGATAGCTACAATATAATTCTTATTTATATTGTAGCTATATTAGGGTTTATTTTAAAGGTAAGTATTTAGTTTTAAATAGGATTCATTTAGTTAATAAGAGTTAATTTATTTAGATTTATTTAATTAATATTTAAGTTAGGGGGGCGTTAGGGTTAGACTTAGGTTTAGGGGTTAATCATTTTATTACAGTGGCGGCGGCGTAGTGGGGGGCAGGATAGGGGTTAATAAATTTATTATAGGTGGCGACGGTGTAGGGGGGGCAGATTAGGGGTTACTAGGTATAATGTAGGTGGCAGCGGTGTCCGGGAGCGGCGGTTTAGGGGTTAATAAATTTATAAGAGTTGCGGCAGGGTCTAGGAGCGGCGGTTTAGGGGTTAATACATTTATAAGAGTTGCGGCAGGGTCTAGGAGCGGCGGTTTAGGGGTTAGTAACTTTATTTAGTTGCGGGGGGCTCCGGGGGCGCCGGTATAGGGAGTAGAGCAGTGTAGTTAGTGTGAGTGCTTAGTGACAGGCTAGCAATAAAGCTGGGAAAAAGCCGAAGGGCAGCGAGATCGGATGAGTGATAACTGTCACAGTCCGCTGCTCATCGCCCCGCGGCTTTTTGACAGCTTTATTTGATAACTTAGGCGTATTTTTTTCAGGTCCGCGGCGGCGAAGGTAGGCGAGCTTAGGCGGACGTATTGGGCCGGCGAAGCCAGAAAAGTAGACGGCTTGATAACTAGCCCCCAATGTCTCTTAAATTTGCAAGTGTCTCTTTAAGAAAAGTGCTATAAAGCAAAGAGCGGTCAGGATTGCTTTCAAGCAGTGATCAAGTGCGCAACTGCACGAAACATGTCTGCGTGTGGTCTCGATCGCTGACACTGTGTCTCAAGATTTTTAGTGCTTTATTACAGCTGTGCTAAGGCTGTCATGTTTTTACTTTTGGCTACAATAAAGGAAGTTTTATCATATTGAGGAGATTCTTTGCGCTTTGTGTGGTGTCTAAACTTGTGGAATACATATTGCTCTTTTTTGGATGCTGATTACAGACCGGCTCTGACGCCACAGCTGCAGATCTCCGCCATTCTACTCTCATTTGCTCCCCATCGTGACTGAGATCAGCAAACAAGTTACAGGTACTTATGACTTACATTTATTCAAATAGGTATCTGTGAGCGCTTTTACATTCATAGTGTTCTTATATATATATATATATATACAGGTATATATATATGTATAGATATATATTGTACCAAAATACCATCCAATATATATGTAGAAATATTGATTTATGAATAATAGAACATATTCTTCTATGAACATTGGAATGTGAAATATTCATATTTTCATGTTCAGTTATTTTCGCAATCGGGTTTGTGTGCGAATAGGGTGTTAGTTTTTCCATTTTTTTTTCTCTGTTGACTTAAATGGAGACTGGAACCAATGTTGCAGTCTGAAATTAGGTACAATTTGCAGTAGCCATCAGATGAGATGATGTCAGCAAAGGATAATTCAAAGAGAAGAAGCTAAGACACAATTTAATACTGGAACACAAGAGAGCTGTTTGGGAGGGATAAGGTAAGGATCAGGGGAAGGGAGGTGGTAGGGTAATATCCACACTACAGCTAAAATTAACCTAACAAGCTACCTGATTAACCTCTTCACTGCCAGGAATTTCAGAAGGGTGATGCACAGCTGCAATAGCGACCTCCTATTGGCCAAAAACTAATTGCAAAGTCATCCATATCTGCTATTTTTGAACAAAGGGGACCTCAGAGAAGCTTTTACAACCATTTGTCGTCTGACTGCAGAAGTTGTATGTAAATCATTTCAGTGAGAAACCAGAACTTTGTGAAAAAGTTAAAGTGAAGGTAAACTTTGTTGAATCAGTGCCCTGTTTTTAAAAATACTATCGTCTGACTGCAGAAGTTGTATGTAAATCATTTCAGTGAGAAACCCGAACTTTGTGAAAAAGTTAAAGTGAAGATAAACTTTGTTGAATCAGTGCCCTGTTTTTAAAAATACTATTAAACAGTAACAAATGGGGCACTTTCATTCATCAAAGTTTACATATCACAGTTTTTGAAAAAATACTTTTATTCTGGAAGCCGCTCCAGCACTTTCGCCGCCCGTCGCAAGTCTCTTCATACGTCACCAATGATGAATCCGGCTTCCTCCAATCACGACTTCCCCCCGAGCAAACATTGCATGAGATCACACCGTGATTTGAGGAAGCTGGATTCTTCATTGGTGACGTAAGAAGAGACTTGCAACGGGTGGGGGAAACGCTAGAGCGGCTTCCAGAATAAAATAGTGAATTGTAAACTTTGATAAATGAAAGTGCCCCTGTTTTTAATAGTATTTTTAAAAAACAGGGCACTGATTCATCAAAGTTTACCTTCACTTTAACGTTTTTTTTCATATGTAAATAAAAAAACAAAGGCTCTATTTTTGTTTAATCGGATTGATATATATCAGGAATGCTAAAAATGTTCTGGTATTTTGGGCAAGTTTTTCTCTGAAATTCCAAGTAGGGAATGTAAATGTCTGTCCTGCCCACTACAGAGGAACAATACAATAGTGTGTATATATAATAGACGTTTAATGAATCTAGACCATATATAGATATATACATCTAAAATGTCACCTTTAAAGTGAATGTCAATTTTGATGCTAAAGTGCCCGGTTTTTAAAAATTTGATTAAAAACAGGGGCACTTTAATTCATCAAAATTTACATTTCACTCCTTTTAATCTTCACAACAGCTCCAGCTTCCTCCGGTCGTTGCAAGCGATTTCTGATGTCAGAAATGATGGATAGGTCATCCTCCAATCACGGCTTTCCCCCCGGAGGAATCAGTGTCTAATTCAACTGCGTGATTGGAGGAAGCCGGATTCCAGGAAGAGGCTTTGCAACAGATAAACAGACATTATTGTTCAGTGTTGTATCAAGAAAACAAGACTAACACATTCAATAAGAAAGAGACAGTTGCAGCACACAAAACATATTATATCACATGTAAAGATGGATTAAGGGAAAATATATCATTAAAATAGAAAATTTAGGGTTATGAAATACTATTTTATATAAAAGGGATATGAAAACCATTTTTTTTTATTCAGACATAGCAGACAATTTAAAAAAAGTTTCCAATTTACTTCTATTATCAAATTTCCTTTCTTCCCTTTATGTTCTTTATTGAAGAGATACCTAAATAGGTATCTGGTGCACTACATGGCAGAAAATAGTGCTGCAACATAGTGCTCTTGCAAATGTATAACATTCTTGAAAAAATGTTGCCATTTAGTGCTCCAGACATGTGCACGCTCCTGAATTTAAAGGGACATTCAACACCCACTATAACATAATTTCATGTTGTGTAAACAGAATCCAAAATCCGCCTGCACCACATCCCTGCCTTGTTTCTATATATAACGTCCAAGTAATCCTCATCGTTATAGCTTACCGTACTAACAAAATATGGCCGCCTAACTCCTCCCATTCATGCTTCTTCCCCATCACACATCCCCTTCAGGCACGTTCATGTTATTTTCAGATGACGCTCTTCCTACGTCATCGCGCATGCGCATTTATTACAAACCGAGCGCGATCGCAATTACAAGAGCTGTAGGAGTCTTCTATTGCACACTCCTAGATATCAGTGCTAATACGCATGCGTTAAGGTCCGTGAACACGCTTTAATTTTCAGTCCGAGGAATGGATCATGATTGGCTGATCCTTTCAAAAAGAAGGTCCCTACGTAACGGTGGGGGGAGTTAGGCAGCCATATTTAGTTAGTACGGTAAGCTATAACAATGAGGATTACTTGGACGTTATATATAGAAACAAAACAGGGATGTGGTGCAGGCGAATTTTGGATTCAGTTTACACAACATGAAATTATGTTCTAGCGGGTGTTGAATGTCCCTTTAAGTTCCTGCTTTTCAACAAAATATACAAAGAAAACAAAGAAAATTTGATAATAGAAGTAAATTAGAAAGTTGTCGAAAATTGCATGCTCTCTCCCAATCATGACTATTTGGGTTTCATGTCCCTTTAAATATGTAAACTATATGAAAATGCAACATAAACAAATCAGCACAAAGGAATTCCTGTCATTTTAGCCTATTGTAAACAGATATGACTTTACAAGATGGGCATTTTCATGTACGTGACAATAATTTATTGTGATTTGGATATGCCAATAATTAGACAAATGTCTTAGAACTCTTCTAATCAATTACTGATTTGTCAGTTTCTATTGCAGTCAGCAATACCTCTTTCCGACATATAAACAAAGAATTCAGCAGCTCTACAAAAGGGAAAAGATTGGCATTTGAGCTTGAAAGCTCTTTCTTATACCTGTGTCATGTTAATGGTAATTTGATCATTGAAATTAAAGTAGGGCTCACCAATAAAGTAGTGCAATCATTTTTTTTTTTGCTTACTTCGCGACCTGACAAATTGCACTGCCTAAAAATGGAAGATATTAATGACATTTTGTCTGCTTACTTAGATGTTGACTCAAATGGCCTTACTTAGCAGATTTAGGGCTAGACTACAAGTATAGCGCAGCCATTTGCACACAAACAATATCAGGTTTTCGCATTCGTTTGATCGCATGTTAAATTGCAAGTTGAAAGTAAATGCACTTGAGTGCAATTCAAGTTAGAGGGATACTGAACCCACATTTTTTCTTTCATGATTCAGATAGAACATGCAATTTTAAGCAACTTTCTAATTTACTCCTGTTATCAAATTTTCTTTGTTCTCTTGCTATCTATATTTGAAAAAGAAGGTATCTAAGCTAAGGAGCCAGCCAATTTTTGTTCAGAACACTAGACAGCACTTGTTTATTGGTGCTGTCCAATCAGCAAGGACACCCCAGGTTGTGAACCAAAAATGGGCCGGCTTCTTAACTTAAATTCTTGCTTTTCAAATAAAGATAGCAAGAGAATGAAGAAAAAATGATAATACGAATAACACTCAGAGCTGTGGTTTCCTGTTTCACCAAACAAAAAAGTCTCACAAAACACATCAAAAATGCATTACAAAGTACAGCTACATTTATAATAACACCATCTAATAAAAAATTAAAAGTTAAGAGGTCTTAGGCAAGCAAAGGGCTTTAACATTAAGATACATACATATACATGTCTAAAGATGGCTATGTATGTATATATAAATGTCTATATATGTGTACAGACGTATTTATGTATTTATATGTGTATATATGCCTGCAAGCAATTTCTTATTTCCTTCAGAGCCACAGTAACTATTCTTCTGAGTTCCAGACCTATGTCATCACAGTAATTGAGTTTCTCTTGACTCATAATTTTTTTAAATTTGATGGGGATTTCTATCTCCAGAGATGCGGCACGGCCATGGGAGCCAAGTTTGCTCCCTCGTACGCCAACCTATATTTAGGTTGGTGGGAGCTGTGCCGCATCTTTGGAGATGACAATCCTTACAGAAATGACATCAAATTTTATAGGAGATACATTGATGACCTCCTCCTGGTATGGTCAGGTAAACAGACAGATGTGCCATCCTTTTTAGAATTTTTAAATTCTAATGATTTAAATTTAAAGTTTACCTTTGAGTCACACAGCACATGTATTAACTATTTAGATCTAACCCTGACAGGCACACACGACAACGGCGTCTCCATGAGTGTCTATCGTAAGCCCATCTCAGGGAACACCTTGTTGCATGGCAACAGCAGCCATCCTAAACAAATGAGATTCGCTGTCGCAAAAGGACAATTCACTAGATTAAAGAGAAACTGCTCAGATACATCTACTTACAACAAGGAAGCAGACATGCTGTCAGAAAGACTGCGTGAGAGAGGCTATCCTTTATATGATGTTACAAGGGCCAAAAAGTCCCTTGAACATACTGACAGAAAGATTCTATTACAAGACAAACAAATCAGCATCCCCTCCAAGTCCTCCCAAGGCGTGTACTTTGTCACGCAATTCAGCGCCCAGTACAATAAAATATGCAATATAGTAAAAAAACACTTTGCTCTACTGGCTGCCGATGACAAATTGATAACTACAGTAGATCAAGGTCTGAGATGCTCCTATAGGAAAAGTAGTACACTAGGAGGCATTTTAGCACCCACTGAACTTAAAAAGACTGAGAACAACCAAAGCTCGTGGTTAAGGCACTGCGGGATGTACAAGTGTGGCAGTAGACGTTGTAAACCCTGTGACTTTGTTCAGGTGACTAAAGATTTTACGTCCTACACTACTGGTCAAACTTTTGACATTAAGTCTTGCCTCAACTGTACAGCCAGCAATGTTATATATCTTATTTCTTGCACCCAATGCCATCTGCAATATGTAGGACTCACCTCTAGAGATATGAACTCAAGACTCAGAGAACACCTATCATCCTTTAATATAGGTAAAGCAACCACGCCATTGGTACTCCATTTCAATGGCAAACATGACAATGATCTTAGTTCATTCAGGTGGTGTATCATCGAAAAAGTAGTCCTGCCTAGCAGAGGTGGCAATATTAGTCAACTACTTGCCAAAAGAGAGGCATTCTGGATGTTCAAATTAGACACCAGAATACCTAAAGGACTTAACTCCAGGTATGATTTAATAAATTACTGGGAATAACCACCAGTCTTTTGTTATCTCTCCTGAATCTAACCTCTTGACCTGTATATATTTTTCCCATAACACAGGGCGCCTTACCACCTACATATATATCCACTCAACAGTGAGACGTAGTCCCACAGATAGTTTATTTGGTAACCAGTCCCTTGGAATCTCTTTATCTATCTATTATGTACTTGTAGATCATTTTCTATACGCAATATAAACGTGTTCCCTATTTTTATTATTTTTATTGTTATTACAATTTTTCCCATTTCATTCAGTCTTACAACTTATAACCTAATAATTACTGTTTACATAGGACTTATTGTGTACACACACTCTACTGTGGTCATTATTATATGTAAAATAACTGCATTTTTTCTTTCAAGACAATTTATTAATTATGTTTCAAGTAATTTTATCACATAGCTTTGGATACGCATATTGTGTCATTTATTATATTCAAATTACTAGCATCGGCACCTGAGGATACAATTGTGCTCCCTTTGTCTAACTGCTAGCCTTGATCGATCAATGTCCAGCTCTATTTGACTCTCTCAAATTTAATACCATTTGTTTACACTTGCGTCTTTTGGTTTTTTGGTTATTATGTTTCTCTTTTGTAATTTAATGTGTATTTCTCTGTTTAGGCATTTCCTTTTTTATAAGTAACACATATGACACTTCCGAAAGCGGGCGGGTTGTTTTTCTTTTAAATTTTCTTTTTAACCAATAAGAATCAACCTAAGGTGTTAAATGCACCTGTCAGGCCCAGCACCTGTATGCTATGACTAAGGCTCTATAGCCGAAACGCGTAAGCCCAGTGCTGCGCCTGCTCTTGTGTCTTCATGTCTCTCCATGTATCGTTTTTAATGATGAATAATAAATTTTGCTAATTTTATCGGAGCATCCAGTACTACTCCTTCTTTGCCGTATATGTATTTACAGACATATATATACACATATAAACACATAAATACATATGTACACATATATAGACGTATTCAAGTGAATTGAAGCCCTTTTCTGTAAAGAAGATGAAAACATGTCAAATCATATTTATTCAATATTCATATTTAATAAAGTGTTATAGTATGTATTTATACCTATATATAATTCTCTCTCTCTCTCTCTCTCTCTCTCTCTCTCTCTCTCTCTCTCTCTCTATTATATATATATATATATATATATATATATATATATATATATATATATATAGGTATAGCTATATATTGTACAAAATACCATCAGATATATGTAGAAATATGTATTTATGAAATAAATAAAACATATTCTGTATGTGCAGAACATTGGAATGTGAAATATTCATATTTTCCTATCAGATTAATGCTCATGAGAATATGTGATCGGGTTTTCTTTCCCCTTTGTTTCCTCCATTGACTTCTATGAGGAAATAAGTTATTGTGTATGCAATATTCTAAGTTCGTCTTTTTGTGCGCATCGGGTTAGTGCGAGATTAATAACTTTTTACTTTCAACTTGTAATACCAGCACAAAACTGACGCACACAACAAGTTTACTTTTAGTGCAATTAGCGATCTAGCAAAACCGTTAAATAGCGCTCCACTCATAATCTGGTCCTTAATAAACGTAATGTTCTTTTACTGCCCTCACTTTAATAGAAAACATGATAAAGTTCATTTAAAATCAAAATGTCCTGTTTGATGGTTAATTTACTAATGGCTAGATTTAGAGTTCTGCGGCCAAAGGGGTGCGTTAGCTACGCGTGCTTTTTTTCCCCCGCACCTTTTAAATAAATTATTCCTATTTAAAGCTAAATACTTACCTGTAAAATAAACCCTAATATAGCTACAATATAAATAATAATTATATTGTAGCTATTTTAGGATTAATATTTATTTTACAGGCAACTTTGTATTTATTTTAACCAGGTACAATAGCTATTAAATAGTTAATAACTATTTAATAGTTACCTAGTTAAAATAATTACAAAATTACCTGTAAAATAAATCCTAACCTAAGTTACAATTAAACCTAACACTACAATATCAATAAATTAATTAAATAAACTATCTTCAATTATCTACAATTAAATCAACTAAACTAAATTACAAAAAAAACAAACACTAAATTACAAAAACAAACAAACACTAAATTACAAAAAATAAAAAAGATTACAAGAATTTTAAATTAATTACACCTACTCTAAGCCCCCTAAAAAATAACAAAGCCCCCAAAGTAGAAAAATGCCCTACCCTATTCTAAAATAAAAATGTTACAGCTCTTTTACCTTACCAGCATTTAAAAGGGCCTTTTGCGGGGCATGCCCCAAAGAATTCTGCTCTTTTGCTTTTAAATAAACATACAATACCCCCCCAACATTACAACCCACCACCCACATACCCCTAATCTAACCCAAACCCCCTTAAAAAACCTAACACTAAGCCCCTGAAGATCTTCCTACCTTATCTTCACCACGCCGGGTATCACCGATCCGTCCAGAAGAGGGTCCGAAGTCTTCATCCTATCCGGCAAGAAGAGGTCCAGAAGAGGGTCCGAAGTTTTCATCCTATCCGGCAAGAAGAGGGCATCCGGACCGGTAGACATCTTCATCCAGGCGGCATCTTCTATCTTCTTCCATCCGGCGCGGAGCGGGACCATCTTGAAGCAGCCGACGCGGATCCATCCTCTTCTAACGACGTCCTAAGTCCGAATGAAGTTTCCTTTAAATGACGTCATCCAAGATGGCGTCCCTCGAATTCCGATTGGCTGATAGGATTCTATCAGCCAATCGGAATTAAGGTAGGAAAAATCTGATTGGCTGATTGAATCAGCCAATCAGATTCAAGTTCAATCGGATTGGCTGATCCAATCAGGCAATCAGATTGAGCTTGCATTCTATTGGCTGTTCCGATCAGCCAATAGAATGCAAGCTCAATCTGATTGGCTGATTGGATCAGCCAATCCGATTGAACTTGAATCTGATTGGCTGATTCAATCAGCCAATCAGATTTTTTTTTGTAATTTAGTGGTTTTTTTTTTGTAATTTAGTGTTTGTTTTTTTTGTAATTTAGTTTAGTTGATTTAATTGTAGATAATTGTAGATAGTTTATTTAATTAATTTATTGATAGTGTAGTGTTAGGTTTAATTGTAACTTAGGTTAGGATTTATTTTACAGGTAACTTTGTAATTATTTTAACTAGGTAATTATTAAATAGTTATTAACTATTTAATAGCTATTGTACCTGGTTAAAATAAATACAAAGTTGCCTGTAAAATAAATATTAATCCTAAAATAGCTACAATATAATTATTATTTATATTGTAGCTATATTAGGGTTTTTTTTTACAGGTAAGTATTTAGCTTTAAATAGGAATAATTTATTTAATAAGATTTATTTTATTTCGTTAGATTTAAATAATATTTAACTTAGGGGGGTGTTAGTGTTAGGGTTAGACTTAGCTTTAGGGGTTAATACATTTATTAGAGTAGCGGCGAGGTCCGGTCGGCAGATTAGGGGTTAATACTTGAAGTTAGGTGTCGGCGATGTTAGGGAGGGCAGATTAGGGGTTAATACTATTTATTATAGGGTTTTTGAGGCGGGAGTGAGGCGGATTAGGGGTTAATACATTTATTATAGTAGCGGTGAGGTCCAGTCGGCAGATTAGGGGTTAATAATTGTTGGTAGGTAGCAGCGACGTTGGGGGGGCAGATTAGGGGGTAATAAATATTATGTAGGGGTCGGCGATGTTAGGGGCAGCAGATTAGGGGTATATAGGGATAATGTAGGTTGCGGCGGTGTGCGGTCGGCAGATTAGGGGTTAAAAAAATTAAATAGAGTGGCGGCGATGTGGGGGAGCCTCGGTTTAGGGGTGCATAGGTAGTGGTGCATAGGTAGTTTATGGGTGTTAGTGTACTTTAGAGCACAGTAGTTAAGAGCTTTATGAACCGGCGTTAGCCCAGAAAGCTCTTAACTTCTGGCTTTTTTCTGCGGCTGGAGTCTTGTCGTTAGATTTCTAACGGCAACTTCAGCCAAGACTCTAAATACCGGCATTAGAAAGATCCCGGCTGGAAAGTGAGCCTTAGACCCTTTCCTGACTGACTCTAAATACCAGCGTGCGGTAAAAACCAGCGTTAGGACCCCCTAACGCTGGTTTGGATGGCTAACGCAGAACTCTAAATCTAGGCGTTAGTAATAGACTTGTTCAGTCAAGAAAATTTCAGATAAAATTTTCATTCGAATATATATAATATATAATAAAGTTAGTGCAGGTGTTAGGAGCCAAGCACGCTAAACCTCCTGTTAGTGCAGCCGGGAAGAGAATCGAGTTAATGCAATCTCCAGAGCATGTTAGAGTAAGTATTGTTCCCCTAAAAAGTCATTTATAGAAAACTAATGAATACTCACAAATTGAATAATTTTACATATGTTTTAAACGTTTTATACAAACTTATTTATCTTATTGCATTGTGTTGCTTTTTTAAATACTTCTATACACAAATAAATAAGATACATCTATATTCTACTTCATCTAAGAATCACTTATTGGACTGTGTTTTTAATAAATTGATTATTAGTAGGACACATTTGTACTGTTTCTAAACAGAATGTTTTGCATCTTTATGTTATCATTTTTTATTTTAAGGTTTAGATGTTGCAAGGACCAATGTGTTGTCCTTCAAAGAGGTTTTACATTTAAACTGACGTCTAGCTCTGTTGTTGGTGTCCTTTATATGGATATTTCAAAGAAAACCTGTCCCCAGCGCAAATAAGTAATCCACAAAAAAATAAAAATAAAATCCATGGCAAAAAAAAGTTAATCCACAAAACCAAATCCAGAAAAAAAAGGTAATTCACAAAAACCAAATCCAGGGGAAAAAAGGTAATTAAGAATATTCCAGGATCAAAAAAACAGGTAATTCACAAAAAATCCAGAAATAAATGATAATTTACAAACCAGGTAATCCAGGGGGAAAAAAACCAATGGGTCCTCTTCTTTTCTTGATCTATCATAATCCACAGCACAAAAGGCTCCTCAACATCAGCTCAACTCCTTGGCAGCCATTCCTGAATCAGCCAATAGAATTTGCTTTTTTCCTATTGGCTGGTTTGAAAAAAAATCCTTCTATTGGCTGATTTGAAATTATTTAAAAAAAAACAGCCAATACAACTGCTAGAACAGCTCTATAAAAGGGGGAAACTGACAACAAAAAATGAGTGTGCTGCAGAGACTTCATGAAGACAGAACCCAAGAAGAAGAGGAGGAATCGCCGTTGTTGAGGAGTTGTTACTGAGGATTTTTTGTGTGGATTACCCTACCCCTTGTTTTATTTCCAGGATTATCTTTTATTTTTGTGCTGAAAACCATTTTTACCTGGATTTTTTTCCCATATTTTTTTTGTGGATTACTATTTTGTGTTGTGGCTTACGTCGGATCAAGAAAAGAAAAGAAGACTTTGGATGGTGACTCATAAATATTTGTTGTTGATCTTTACTGTTTTTAATTTGCAGTTTAGTTATAGGATATATAGTTTTGTGGTGGCCTTTTATTCTTTAGTGGGGGTTTTTATCTTTAAAAATATACTGCTCATTTTAATTAAGGAGGTCTTAGGTTAGAGGTTTTGGGGGGTTAGCAGCTAGGGGGTAAAAGTGTAGTGGGGTTAGTTTGTGATTGGGTTTAGAGGGCTTTAGGGGTTAATAGTGTAATGGGTTTAGTTTGCAATTGGGGTAATGGCGCTTTAGGGGTTAATAGTGTATATACAATGATTTAATTATGTGTTTTTATTGTGTAATGCAATAATATGTATTTTAAATATTATCTTGATTTTTAAAAAACATTTTTTTTTTTTTAGAAAGATGTTTTCTTGTTCATGATATTAACATGTCATAGAAGACATACGCTGTTTTATATAACTGCATTTATTTAACTATGCAATATTAAAAGAAATGCAGTAATGTAAAACTATCAAGTCATACTACTGCCTTCTATGACATATTAATATCATGAACAAGAAATCCTCTTCCTAAAAAAAAAACAAAAAAAGAAAAGAAAAAAAAAAAAAATCTCGACAATACTTAAATAAATTTTACTGCATTATACAAAAAATGCACATAAATAAATCATTATATCTACATGTATCTCTACGGCTACTATAAGTTAAATAGTGTTTGTTTTGTTGGCCTTTATTTAAGGTATATTGCATACATAATGAATATATAGGCGTTACATGGGAGTTTAATGGGTGTTCCATGGGAGCAACCTGTATTTTTATGGTAAAACATCGCCATGAGTTTCTAATTTTTAAAGCACTGTCCTTTACAACCATATTAGTCTCGCCAGCTTTTCAGTGGCTAGAATTTTCATTGTGAGAAACCTATTAAATGTACAGTAGATCTTAGTTTTCATATGCATTATTTAAACTGTTACTACACAGAAACCATTTTTGTTTAACCCCTTAATGACCACAATGTACCCTGTATGTCACTGGTCGTTAAGGGTTTTCTCAGGACATAATAGCACAAGTCTAGCAAGAACACACTATTAATGCACTCCCTCCAGCAGACTTTGTGGAATAGAGCAGTCTCAACGCTGGTGGTAAGACTGCGCTATAAAACAATCAAGTCCCAAAAAAATACCAGTGACATACAGGGTACGTCGCTGGTCCTTAAGGGGTTAAGTAAACACACAGTCTATGTTGTGTAAACATTCTTTAAATACAGCCCCCGCCCCCCAACGAGACAGGAGATGAGTGGCGATGTTGTTGGACTTTTGCTAAAACTGCAATCCCAATTTTTTCCTAATGGAGATAAATTGGCACTTGTCAGAACAGATAGGGACAGCCCACTTTTTTTAATATATTGTTAGACCCACGAATTATGAGAATGGCAAGGCCAAAAAGGTAATTTCTAATTGGTATGATGATGCTTTCAGGGCCTTATAGATGAATATATTAAATCATAACTGCTCAAATGAACTAGAAAGGTTTATTTTTTATTATTATTTTCCTTTAAACATTCCATTTGTAACAAGTAGCAGTATGGTCTGTATCATGCTTTATATTAATGGGGAACTAAAATATAATATTTAAGTTAATTCAACCTATGTGCATGGACCAATGGGAAACTATTTATTTCTGAATTTCCTTATAAATTAATGCATTCACTTCTATAACATAAAGAGAATGAGAACCAATGCCAAATGATCAATAAATGGAAAATGCTAAATAAACTTGGAGAATTGGGAACTGGAACATTGGATACATTTGTTAAATAGATTATTAACTAACTAGTCCTAAAGCTCGTGTACACGGGCCAATTTTTGCAGTACAGCGTAGTGATGTCGCGAATAGTTCGCCGGCGAATAGTTCCCGTATAGCATAGCATATGCGATGTTCGATCTGCCCCCTATTCTTTATCATTGAGTAAACTTTGACCCTGTACCTCACAGTCAGAAGACACATTACAGCCAATCAGCAGCAGACCCTCCCTCCCAGACCCTCCCACCTCCTGGACAGCATCCATTTTAGATTCATTCGGAAGCTGCATTCTTAGTGAGAGGAGGGACAGTGTAGCTGCTGCTGATTTAATAGGGAAATCGATAGCTAGGCTAGTGTATTCAGTGTCCACTACAGTCCTGAAGGACTCATCTGATCTCTGATGTAAGGACAGCACCCCAAAAAGCCCTTTTTAGGGCTAGAACATCAGTCTGCTTTTTCCCTGTGTAATCTAATTGCAGTTGCCTGCCTGCCAGCGTGTGTGTCAGGCTCAATGCGTATACTGTGCCCACTTGCCCAGTGCCACCACTTATATCTGGTGTAACAGTAGTGTACATTTAAAAAAAACAACACTTTTTTGACTGTGAAATAATAGCAGACAGCTGCCAGTACCCAAGATGGCCGCCAATAAGGCAGATGGGGAGGGTTAGAGAGCTGTTTTGGGGGGGATCAGGGAGGTTGGGGGCTAAGGGGGGATGCTACACCACAGCATATGTAAATCTGCTAAAAAAATAATAATCTAAAAACCTTTTATTTTAGTACTGGCAGACTTTCTGCCAGTACTTAAGATGGCAGGGACAATTATGTGGTGGGGGAGGGAAGCGAGCTGTTTGGGAGGGATCAGGGAGTCTGATGTGTTAGGTGGGAGGCTGATCTCTACACTAAAGCTAAAATTAACCCTGCAAGCTCCCTACAAACTACCTAATTAACCCCTTCACTGCTCGCCATAATACACGTGTGATGCGCAGCAGCATTTAGCGGCCTTCTAATTACCAGAAAGCAACGCCAAAGTCATATATGTCTGCTATTTCTGAACAAAGGGGATCCCAGAGAAGCATTTACAACCATTTATGCCATAATTGCATAAGTTGTTTGCAAATAATTTCTGTGAGAAACCTAAAGTTTGTGAAAAAGTGAACAATTTTTTTAAATTTGATCGCATTTGGCGGTGAAATGGTGGCATGAAATATACCAAAATGGGCCTAGATCAATACTTTGGGTTGTCTACTACACTAAACTTAAGCTAAAATTAACTCTACAAGCTCCCTACATGCTCCCTAATTAACCCCTTCACTGCTGGGCATAAAACACGTGTGGTGCGCAGTGGCATTTAGCAGCCTTCTAATTACCAAAAAGCAACGCCAAAGCCATATAAGTCTGCTATTTCTGAACAAAGGGGATCCCAGAGAAGCATTTACAACCATTTATGCCATAATTGCATAAGTTGTTTGTAAATAATTTCTGTGAGAAACCTAAAGTTTGTTAAAAAGTGAACAATTTTTTTTTATTTGATCGCATTTGGCGGTGAAATGGTGGCATGAAATATACCAAAATGGGCCTAGATCAATACTTTGGGTTGTCTACTACACTACACTTAAGCTAAAATTAACTCTACAAGCTCCCTACATGCTCCCTAATTAACCTCTTCACTGCTGGGCATAAAACACTTGTGGTGCGCAGTGGCATTTAGCAGCCTTCTAATTACCAAAAAGCAACGCCAAAGCCATATAAGTCTGCTATTTCTGAACAAAGGGGATCCCAGAGAAGCATTTACAACCATTTATGCCATAATTGCATAAGTTGTTTGTAAATAATTTCTGTGAGAAACCTAAAGTTTGTGAAAAAGTGAACAATTTTTTTTTTTTGATCGCATTTGGCGGTGAAATGGTGGCATGAAATATACCAAAATGGACCTAGATTAATACTTTGGGTTGTCTACTACACTACACTTAAGCTAAAATTAACTCTACAAGCTGCCTACATGCTCCCTAATTAACCCCTTCACTTCTGGGCATAAAACACGTGTGGTGCGCAGTGGCATTTAGCAGCCTTCTAATTACCAAAAAGCAACGCCAAAGCCATATAAGTCTGCTATTTCTGAACAAAGGGGATCCCAGAGAAGCATTTACAACCATTTATGCCATAATTGCATAAGTTGTTTGTAAATAATTTCTGTGAGAAACCTAAAGTTTGTGAAAAGTGAACAATTTTTTTTTATTTGATTGCATTTGGCGGTGAAATGGTGGCATGAAATATACCAAAATGGGCCTAGAGCAATACTTTGGGTTGTCTACTACACTACACTTAAGCTAAAATTAACTCTACAAGCTGCCTACATGCTCCCTAATTAACCCCTTCACTGCTGGGCATAAAACACGTGTGGTGCGCAGTGGCAATTAGCAGCCTTCTAATTACCAAAAAGCAATGCCAAAGCCATATAAATCTGCTATAATGGCATGTCTGGCACACAGTGTTGGGGCAAGGGTCCATCTGACCACTGATACCTGGTCTGCAAAGCATGGTCAGGGCAGGTATATCACCTACACTGCGCACTGTGAAGCGGGCGTAACCCTTACACTACCTGATTGATACAACATCATACCTGATGTTTTAAAGCACGTTATTCCAAACAATTTAGGAATGTTAGGTGATTTATGCCCTTTATGGATTAAAACCAGACTCTGCATCAACTATGTAATTTTCCATGGGAGTTTTGCCATGGATCCCCCTCCGGCATGCCACAGTCCAGGTGTTAGTCCCCTTGAAACAACTTTTCCATCACTATTGTGGCCAGAAAGAGTTCCTGTGGGTTTTAAAATTCGCCTGCCTATTGAAGTCTATGGCGGTTCGCCCGGTTCGCCGGTTCGCCAACTTTTGCGGAAGTTCGCAAACCCAAAATTTTAGGTTTGCAACATCACTAGTACAGCGGTTCCACCCCTTGCGCTCTCTCTATCCCCCCTCTTTTCTGCTCTCTCTCTCCACCCTCTCTTTTGTTCTCTCTCTCTTTTCCTCCCTCTCTTTTGCGCTCTCTCTCCCCCTCTCTTTGCGCTTTCCCCCTCTCTTTTGCTCTCTCTCCCCTCTATTTTGCGCTCTCTCTCCCCCTCTCTTTGCGCTCTCCCCCTCTCTTTTGCTCTCTCTCCCCTCTATTTTGCGCTCTCTCTTTCACCCCCTCTCTTTTGCTCTCTCTCTCCCCTCTCTTTTGCTCTCTCCCCCATCTCTTTTGCTCTCTCTCTCTCCCCTCTCTTTTGCTCTCTCCCCCATCTCTTTTGCTCTCTCTCCCCCCTCTCTTTTGCTCTCTTTCCCCATAGGAGAGGGAGAGAGACAGCAAAACAGAGGGGACAGAGACAGCAAAAAAGAAGGGGGAAAGAGAGCAAAAGTTACAATTACACCTAACACTACACTATAATTAAATAAATTACCTAAACTAAATACAATTAATTACAATTAAAAAAAAATATCTAAAGTACGAAAAACACAAACTAAATTACAGAAAATAATAAAATAATTACAAGATTTTTAAGCTAATTACACCTACTCTAATCCCCCTAACAAAATAAAAAAGCCTCCCAAAATAAAAAAAAGCCCTACCTTACACTAAATTACAAATAGCCCTTAAAATGGCCTTTTGCGGGCATTGCCCCAAAGTAATCAGCTCTTTTACCTGTAAAAAAAAGTACAATCCTCCCCCCAACATTAAAACCCACTACCCACACAACCAACCCTACTCTAAAACCCACCCAATCCCCCTTAAAAAACCTAACACTAACCCCTTGAAGATCACCCTACCGTGAGATGTCTTCACCCAACAGGGCAGAAGTGGTCCTCCAGACGGGCAGAAGTCTTCAACCAAGCCAGGCAGAAGAGGTCCTCCAGATGGGCAGAAGTGCAATATCCCTGTACTTCTATTAACTTTGAAGTAGGAGTATAAACATGTAATTGTAGGTAATCCCAGACAGACACTTCTTAATGAGTAAGTAAGAGTGTGAGCAAATGGGAGTAACACTTTAGTAAACCTTACAAATATAATTTACCTCTTATAAGAGATAAATCTTATAGAGATCCTTATAAACAGTATTCTGAGTGAGGAACTATAATTTCTGACAGATAGTGCTTGCCTTTAGGGAAGCCATTTTATCAAGGGTTAAATATCAGTAAGGTGAGGTTCTTAGGAAGTTTGTAACAGTTCCTTAAATGGTTAACATTGTTAGTAAACAGCAGGTTTAGTATGTTCAGTATTGGTTTGAGACTGAGTCTTATATACAAGTAATGGCGAAGTTAATACAGTCCTTAGGCAGAAAACAACTCTTAAGTTTAAAGAGGTTTTGTTTACAGACCTGAATCAAAGTGTCCTTTGTAAAGGGAGAGTCCCCTTCGGAGTAGTAGCCCAAACAAACCTTCTGTCTTAGCTGAGAGAGGAGCTGCGGTGTGTGCGTCTGCACGCTGTGAGTCCGGATGATGACGTCACTGTCAGGGTTCAGTCTGTGTAGAGCCGGTTGCAGCTGTGAACTGAAGTGAAAGTGAGCTCTGTGAAAAAAACCTTAGACAGGTAAACTTTGGTATGACAAATAATGAGAATCCTTACTGGAAGTAAAGGAGGAAAAGGGAATTAGTTGTTGAAGGCTTTGGCATATAACGATATGCAGCGTTGCTTGATAGAACCTTTTCAGGAAAGGTTAGTACTGTGACTATTCAGGAGATAATCTTAACAATACCACTCTCAGATGCAATAATCAAGCAGTTTGTTAGTGGAAAGACTCCTCCTTAAATAGGTGTATCCAGAGAACTAACATGTTCACTGTTAAAGGGACAGAGGGTATGACAGATTCCCCCACTCAGGAGGCCCCCAACATCCTTGCTGCACAAGGCTTGTCTGGATACCTTGCATGAAAACGTGTAAGTAAACGAGGGGCATTCAAATCATAAGAGGGGATCCAAGAGTCCTCTTCTGGACCAAAATCTTTCCAACGGACCAAATATTTGATCCTCCGCCATCTCCTATGAGAATCAAGTATGCTATCCACTTCATATTCTGATTGATCAGAGACAGCAATCTGGGAAGAGTTTGTATCAATGGATGGGAGAGTATCATTTCCTAGATAAGGTTTTAGAAGTGATACGTGAAATGTTGGGTGGATTTTCAGTGTTTGTGGGAGCTTAAGAACAACAGAATTTTGGTTTATGATTCTTACGATTGGGTATGGACCAATAAATTGATTAGCTAGTTTCTTACAAGGAACTGTCAGCCGTAGGTTTTTCGTAGACAACCATACCTGGTCACCAATGTTGTAGGTTGGTGGAGTAGAATGTTTCGTATTGAAATACTTCTTTTGAGTGGCCTTAGCTTCTTCCAGATGTTTTTTTTTAATAATGCTAATGTGGTTTTGATAGTGTGGGTATAATCAGACACTGATGGGTTATTTGTTACAAGATTCCTACCTGGCAGTGTATTGGGATGGTATCCATATGTGGCATAGAAAGGGGAAGTTTTTGTGGAGGAATTCACAGAGTTATTATAAAAGAATTCAGCAAGAGGAATCCATTCTACCCAATCATCCTGTAGTTACGAGACATAACATCTTAGGTATTGCTCCAATGTTTGATTTGACTGTGGGTGGAAAGCGGTGGATAGTCTTGGCGTGATCTTAAGTAGTCTGCATAATTCCTTCAAAAATTTGGAGGTGAACTGGGTTCCACGGTCAGACATGATAGATGTGGGTAAACCGTGGAGTTGGACTATTTCCGAGAAGAAAACCTTTGCGGTGTTGAGGGCATTGGGTATGGCTTTCAATGGTAAAAAATGAGCCAGTTTTGTCAGATGGTCTACCACTACTAATATGGTGGTGTAATTGTTTGAAGGAGGTAAATCAACTATGAAGTCTAATGCGATCATACTCCAAGGAACTTCAGGTATTGGTAATGGACCCATGAGCCCAAATGGTTTGTGGTGGTCTTTTTTGTTTCTAGAACAAATAAGACACTTTCTTACATAGGAGGTAACATATTTTCCTATTTCAGGCCACCAAAAAGATCTTCCAATTAGTTCTTTCATCCTTGTTATCCCTGGATGGCCACTCAATGGGGAATTGTGGAAATGATGTATAAGTTCGTCTCTTAACGAAGGAGGGACATAAGTTAAACCATTATGTTGGTAAATACCAGTCTTAGGGTCTCGTACACAGTTTGAAGGAATATCTTTGTCTGTGAGTAAGGCTTTTAGTATATCTGAATGTAAGGAGGTAGCATTTGCCAGGAATTTGTGAGGTGGGATGATATGTATCTCCTCATGTTCTTCTGTTGGGGGATTTAGAGATTGAGAAAGGGCATCAGTCTTTTGTTTTTTTGATCCTGGTCTATATGTGAGTAAAAATTTGAATCTGTCGAAGAAGAGTGCCCATCTAACCTGTCTGGATGACAAGGTCTTGTTGGTTCTCAGGTATTGAAGGTTTTTATGGTCGGTAAATATGTAAAATGGTTTTGAGGTTCCTTCGAGCAGATGTCTCCATTTTTCTTTTTTCTTTTTTTTTTTTTTTATACATTTATTTATTGTTAATATAGCAAAGAGACCAAGCAGGACTACAAGGCACTTGTATTAAATCAAGTTTTGAGCTTTATTTGTTCAGATATTAAAATCCACAAAAAACGAGCCTGACAGCTCCTAAGACAAAGTGTCTTTTATTTATTGTTGACATGCATACAATCATCTTATTGGAATCTATATGACAAAAATAAAAACAGTGTTCTGTGCAGCAATGAAACCAATCCTAACAATTCTTGATGCATTTGCACTTACAACAAGCAAAATTTTACTTTTTCTTTCCTTTCTCCTTTCTTCTCTTTCTCTCTTTTTCTTTTTAAACAGGAAGAACAAAACTTAAATGTAGCCGATACAGCGGTGCAGATATACTCTCTGCACTGGTAATATATGGCTGAAAAAAATGTAGGCTACAAATCACAAAATTTTTCCTGTAAAGTATATAATACTGATCTCTATATAATAGTAACTACATAAATACCGATCTATGATCAGGTTAAATAAACAGTTTTAATATTTGATCGATATGAGGGGGGGCTGGGAGGGGAAAAAAAAAAAAAAAAAAGGGGGAGCAAATAGAAGACCTACTAGGCCCCCCATCCCTCTCTGCTCTCCCTCTACTCGGCCCATAATACTGGATATCTGCCCGCATTAATCAACTCGAGAACATAGGCCGATTGGCTGAGGGGCTTAATTAGTTGCTGCTGTGCCGGGGGAGGAAGTGACAAGATTACTATATCCCATTTGTCTAAAAATCTTTTTATCTGAGCCTCATTTATCTGAGCCCCACCAAACATTGTTTCAATACTTCTTTTTTAAATTTTATAAATTTGGGTAGGTGGGGGAGTTTCCAATATTTTAAGATCAAATTCCTAGCTAGTAGTATTAAGGTATTGAGTAACTTATAGTATTTTTGTTGTTGCGAGAATTTAATTAAAAAAATGACCATTTGGGCCTCTAATCTTATTTCTGTGTTTAGAATTTTGTCTAACCAAAACTTAATTTTGAGCCAGAACTGTTGAACTTTGGGGCATAACCAGATGCAATGCAAGAGATTTGCTTGTTGCGCCTGACATTTCCAACATCCGATAATTTTTCTATACCATTTTGATAGTTTGTCAGGAGTAATGTATGTCGCATAAATCATTTTTAAATGTTGCTCTCGCCATGCTAGGGCATTTCCTGTTTTATTCAGCAGCTTCAGACTCACTTGAATCTGTTGAGGCCTAAGATCTGGAAAACTATTGCTCCATACAGCTACTATTTTCTCCAATTGGGCCTCCTGCTTGGAACTAATCATCAAATGATAAAATGGAGAGATTGACGAAGATCCACTCTTATATTGATTTATTAGGCTCCATAACGGAGCATACATCCAATTAGAGCCAAATTTAAGTTTAAGATCTGTGACATAATGCTTTATTTGCAAATACGCATAGTGATCGGATTGAGGAAGGTCAAATTCTACTCTGATATCCAGGAATGATCTAATTATTGTATTGGAGGTAACTAATTGTTTTATGGAGGTCAATCCTTTCAATTTCCATCTCTCAAAAACCTTATAAGTAAAACCTGGGACAAATCCTGGGCATCCCTGGATTGGGAGATACTACAAGACAAATGGCGATGTTCCTATTTCTACGCAAAATTTCTGCCGTGCCAGAATCACATTTTTAATAGTCGGCATTTTAGCAATTGCTGTTGGAAGTTGAGCAATTGGGCAATGTAGTAATGCTTTTAAATTAAATGGGTAGACAAGGTTTGTTTCCCCAGCAAAGACAGTAAAAAGTTCTTTCTCTGAGATCCAGTCAGCTGCCAATTTTACTATTGTGGCAATATTATAATAAGTAATGTTCGGAAAAGCGAGGCCCGCCGATTCTTTAGAGAATACTAATGTATTTAACGCCATGCGGGGTCTCTTTCCTTTCCAGAGAAATTCACTTGATATTCGGTTAAATAGTCTTATATCTACCTTATGTAAAAGAAAAGGTATGTTTTGGAGAAGGTATATTAACTTTGGTAGAAGTATGATTTTAATAAGCATAATGCGTGCTGAGAGAGATAGGTAAAGTAGACCAATCTTTCAATTTCTGCTTACAATAGTTGAAAAATTTAACATAGTTCAATTCGTACCATTCTTGTGGGAATTTTGACATCATTATTCCTAAATACTTTATCTGAGTAACCTCTCTGAATGGGTGATCTAATACAAGATGCGAGGGTCTATGTATCCATAATAATTCGGATTTTTGAATATTAATCTTGTAACCAGAAAACGACGCAAATATCTGTACTGACTCTAGCAATTTAGGTAAGCTATCTTTTAGACCAGATAGAAAAAGAAGTAAATCGTCAGCGTACAAAGCTAAAACAAATTTTTGTTTGCCAATCTGTATACCTTCTAACTGCTGTCTAAGAAGGATCGCCAGTGGTTCCAACGATATGTTAAAGAGGATAGGCGATAGAGGGCATCCCTGCCTAGTGCCTCTCTGTAAAATAAAGCGGTCCGTAGTTGAACCATTGATAAAAATTGCTGAAGATGGATTGCTATAGATGCTCTTAATTAATTTTGTAAAGTACCCCGAGAAACCAAACTTTTCCAAAGCCGAAGAGAGATGGTCCCAGCAAATGAAGTCGAAAGCCTTTTCGGCATCGACTGTTAGGATGGCGGCATCCTTTTTTAACACTTTCTTATTATTCCGCAGATAGTCCAGGACAAGCATAACCTTGCGGATATTTTTTGTCGGGCTTCTTCCTATCATAAAGCCAGCCTGATTGTCATGTATAATATTGTTTAAGTGAGGGGCCAATCTTTTTGCAATTATAGACGTGAGTAGTTTATAATCAAAATTTAAGAGGGAGATTGGTTGATATGAAGAGGGGATTTCAGGATCTTTTTCTTTTTTAAGAACTAAAGCTATGTTTGATGCCGCGAAGTACGGAGAGCATGGCATATCTGAAGAATAATAAGAATTAAATAACTTATGCAAATTAGGGGCTATTTGGGCTGCTAATATCTTATAAAATTCAGCCGGTAGTGTGTCGGGGCCTGGGGCTTTATTGCATTTAGCAGCTTTAATACCAGTTAGAATTTCTTGTATTGAGATTGGTGCATTAATTTGATTAATTATCTCTTGAGGCATTTTGGGGATCTTTACATTATCCCAAAACCTCTCTTTTAATTCTAAGTTGGGGGGTTCAGCTTTGTAGAGATTTCTAAAAAAATTCATGAACGTGCTTTGAATATCGTGATTAGAGGTAAATCTATTTTTCCCAGATCTAATTGCAGCAATATAGTTGGAAGATCTCTTTTTAGTAATTTTAACAAGATATTTTGCCGCTTTCCCTGAGTAGCCACCATAAAGCGATTTCTTCCTTATGTCTTCAGATATCATCTGTTGTTTAAGGAAGATGTCCCTTTGTGTTTTTAAATTTGTATATCTTTCTCCAAGACTTTTAGAAGGTACAGCTACAAACGCATTATATGCGTTCCTCACGCTATTAGAAAGTTGAATTTCTTTCTGTGAATATTTTTTTTTGAGGGCACACATATAAGCCTTAATATCCCCACGTAGGACAGCCTTTCCGGTCTCCCATAATATTTCTGTCTTATCTTTAAAGGCATGATTGTAGCTCTCAAATTCTATCCATTTATTGACTAGCAAATTTTGAAAATGTAGGTTGTTGTGCAAGTGATTTGGAAAAAAGAAATTATTGTTCGGCCTAGGAAAAAGGGATTTAGTATTAAATTCTAAAGCTATGATCGCGTGATCAGAGAGTACTATATCTTTAATGTCGGTCTTAACCTCCTTGCCGCTTAAATTTTCAGAGATTAAGAACATGTCTATGCGCGACAAAGCTTGGTGCCCTTTGGATAAACATGTAAATGCTTTGACATCTGGATTCAAACTTCTCCAGATGTCATATACACCCACTTTATTACAATATTTTTGTAATATTCGTGTTTTCTTGACTCGCTTAGTACTTTTAGTTCTACTTAATCTGTCTAAATTAGGATATGCTATTAAGTTTAAGTCCCCTCCAATCACAACATTACGACCTCTATACAATACTAATTCTAGTGCTAGTTCCTCCCAGAACCTGGTATCAGTCTGATTAGGGCCATAAATATTGCAAAGAATGAGAGAGATCTTCTCTACTTCAATATCCAATATTTGATACCTAGCCTCTGGATCAATTTGGTTCTTGTTGATTTTATATTTTAAGTTTTTTTTTTTTGTTTTTTTTTTTAAAAGAAACTTTATTTTGTCAAGATGCAGCATACAGTAATAAAATATGTTCAGTTCAGTACAAAGATGTAATTATATACTGGTTTCTCATATAGCTGTTTACATGTAACAGAGGTTCCTCTGCAATAGAGGAGAAAAAGAGTTCCTTATTAGACGAAGTCCTTTTCCTCTGTAATGCAACTTGACATCTCTCCAATAAAACATTCAACAATACAAACAAAAAGAACAGACAAATTCAGAATATAACTATCATTATAATTATAACTATTATTATGAAACTATGAGGAACAGTGTAAGAAGGTCTATGTGTTGGATCGGACAAAAGGTAATGTGTAATTTGATGGGCTTGAGTTCTAGTTAGCGTAGATTCTCGGAGGGCTCTACCGTGGGGTATGTATGTGCGAGACCTGTCATTAAGTGCAAGTAGTGCTGGGGGTTTTTGGGGGGGGAAGATACTCCTCCCATATAAGGCGGATGGAAAGAACATCTTCTATTTTGCGTAGTTTTATATAATGGTATTGTTCCAATGCTATTGCCGTGGACTCCCTCTCTTGCCAGAATTTTATAGATGGTAGGGTGGACTGTTTCCAATAATATGGAATATACCGTTTGGCTGTATTGATCATTATTGTGGCTAGTTTCAGTCTTAGTACACATGTTATCTGTGGGAGATAGTTGAACAGGAAGGTCCAAGGTGTGAATGGAAGAGAGGTCCCTATCACTATTTGTATTTCCCTGCTGATGTCTGTCCAATATGCTTGTGCAATCGGGCAGGTCCACCATAGGTGAGTGAATGTGCCCCGTTGTGTGCACCCTCTCCAGCAATTGGAGTTAGTGTGTGGAAATAACCTTCCCAATCTGTCGGGGGTGTAGTGCCATCTGCAGAGAAGTTTTGTGTTCATTTCCGCTATGTTCATGGAGGAGGCGGAGGAGCTCATGTGTGTATATATTATTTTCCATGTTTTGGGTGGTTGTTGTTCATTAAGCTCTTTCTCCCAGCTTATCGTGTAGGATGGGGGGTGAGTTGATCTGTCTGCGACTAATAATTTATAAGATATGGAAAGAATACCCGTGTCCGGGAGGGGCAGGTAGCATAAGGATTCAAATGGTGTTAATGGTCTAGACAAATTGCGTTTCTCTATGTGTGTTGTGAAGTAATGAACAAGTTGATGGTACGAGAGCCAGTTCCTAAGGGAAAGTCCCAGTATCTCAGACACTTCCTCTCTAGGTTTTAACTTGCTGTCCCGTGTAAGGGAGTAGTGTGGAATCATTTGAGTTAGGTTAGGAGTGTCGGTGAAGTGGATATAAAGCTGAGACGGGAATGTGGGGTTGCCTATGGTGGGTGTTAAAGGGGAGCAAGGCGTGGAAATGGATTTATATTTTTTTAAGATTTTTCCCCATATATTAAGCGTTTCCTTCACTAGAATGGGAGGGTCTAATGTACCTTTATCCCGTTTTATTGGGAGCCAGCACCTGCCCCCCAATTGAACCTCTCCTGTAGATACGTGTTCCAAGCCCACCCACTCTTTATGTCGGGCATGTTTACACCAATCTACTATTCTGGTCATGAGTGTAGCATAACGATACAAAAGTATGTTGGGAACTCCCAATCCCCCCTCTGATTTAGAGCGGTATAAAGTTTGCGTGGCAATCCTAGGGCGCTTGTGACTCCAGATGTATGAATTAATAATTTTCTGTAAGGAGTGGATAGTGGAATCAGGAATGGGGGTGGGTATCGCCTGTAAAATGTACAGGATTTTAGGAAGTATAACCATTTTAATGGCATTCACCCGTCCTAACCAAGAGATTGGTTTATTGGACCAGGAGGATAGAATAGTTTTGATGTGGTTTCTAAGAGGGTTAAAGTTTAAAGGAATTATCTCCTGTAGAAATGGTGTAATGAGGATCCCTAAGTATTTTAAGGCCTTTGGCTGGTGTTTAAAATTATGCAATGTTAATATATGTAGGTCTTCAGTGGGAGAGTTTAAGTTAATGTATTCTGATTTTGTGTTATTAATGCGGAAATTGGATAGCATTCCATATCTCTGAAAAAGGTGCATTATGGAGGGAATAGATGTAGAGAGATTCGTAAGAGTAAGTATGATATCGTCTGCGTATAGGGAGACCTTATATTCTTTTTGTCCTATGGTAATTCCGGAAATCTGAGGTATTGTCCTGATTTGGGTTGCCAGCGTCTCCATTGCCAAAATAAATAAAGTTGGGGAGAGTGGACACCCCTGTCTGGTGCCATTGTTAATGTGAAAGGGGTTAGATAACGAGTCATTCAGCTTTATTTTTGCCTTGGGGTTATTATATAATGCAAAAATCATATGGATAAATTGATTATTGAAACCAAATTTTTTCAGGGTCTGAGTAAGAAAAGGCCAGCTAAGACGATCAAACGCCTTTTCGGCATCAAGTGAGAGGACTATAGATGGGATATGGTGGGTATTAGCATGTTCTATAATATTTATTATTTTTATGGTATTATCACGGGCTTCTCTGCGTGGGGTAAAGCCTACCTGATTAGTGTGGATGAGATCTGGGATGACTCTGTTCAGTCGGTTGGCCAGAATTTTCACATATAACTTGATGTCTAAATTTAACAATGATATGGGCCTGAAGTTGGAGGGTGTTGTGGGTGGTTTGCCAGGTTTGGGCAGTACCACCACATGTGCCTCTAACATAGATGGGGGGAATTGTGCTCCGTCTATTATAGATTTAAATAAGTTCGTTAGGTGGGGTACTAAAATGTCTCTGAATGTCTGGTAGTATTTAGCTGAGAGCCCATCGGGGCCTGGACTTTTCCGTTTTTAATTCCTGGATTGCGTATACGATTTCTTGCGGGGTAATATATGAGGTGATATCTTTTAATTGTGTGTCGTTTATAGATGGGAGTTGGCATTCTTGGAGAAATTTATGGGTGGCTTCAGAAAGCTGGTCTACTGGCGACTCGGGTTGGATGTTATAGAGAGTTGAGTAATAGGTATGAAAGGCCTCCAAAATATCTGGGGTAGTTTTTTGAGGGGGTTTATTTGGTGTGTGTATTTCAGTAATGTATGATTTGAGTTTTCTTTTTCGGAGTGATCTCGCTAAGTATTTACCTGCTCTATTCCCCTCAAAATGAAACAGGCTGTTTGTCTTCTGTTTAAGGGTATGGTATTCTATCTGTAAATAATCGTCTAGTGCCTTTCGTGTAGCTGTTATTTCGTCTAAGATAGAGGGATCTGTTGGAGAGAGCTTGTGTTGTAGGGTGATATGTGCGAGTTTAGTGGTAAGGGCTTTGTATTTTTGTTGTTTCACCTTATTGATCTTAGATTTGAGCTTGATAAGTTCGCCTCTGAGGAAGCATTTATGCGCCTCCCAGACTGAAAATTGGTTTGGTGTTGAAGGGACATTAAGAAGAAAGTATTCCTCCAGAGTTTTGCTCAATTTCATGACATTATCTGTGTCACCCAGTAGGGTGTCGTCAAGTGTCCAATGGTGATGATGTGTGCTGCGTTCCGGCCAATTAACATGTAATTGGACTGCACTGTGATCTGACCATGGGGTGGGTGTGATTGAACATTTAGTGATTTGGGAAAGGCCGAGTTGGTTAGTGAAAATATAGTCGATCCGACTATATGATTTGTTTGGGTATGAATAAAATGTGTAATCCCTGGTTTCTGGGTGAATGTATCTCCATGTATCATGTAAGTTGTGTACTTTAAGGTTCTTCCAGAAATATGTTAGGAATTTGGTATTTCCTCTAGTAAGGGGATTAGTGCAGTCTAGTTGTGGTTGAATTGGGAAGTTGAAATCTCCACCCAGGTAGATTGGGCCTTTGGAGGAATCAAGTAGTTTGGAAAATAAGTTGACAAAGAATGGTTTAGGAGTGGTATTTGGTGCGTATATAGTTACTAGGGTTATGGGTTGACCATATAGAAGACCTACCAAGCCCAGGAGTCTGCCTTCCTTGTCGGATATTTTATTTAGTAGTGTAAAGGGCAATGTTTTCTTAAGTAAGATGCTTACTCCACATTTTTTAGTGGGGCCTGTGTTGTGGTAATGTTGGGTGTATGTGCGGCCTAGATATTTTGGATAGTTTTGTTTTTTGAAATGCGTCTCCTGTAAATAGATAATATCTGCCCCTCTCTTCGCTAAATCTGAAAGTGCCTTGAAGCGTTTGCTTGGGGAGTTTAACCCTTTTGCATTTTGTGATAAAATTATTAGAGGGTATGGTTCCTTATTTTTTCTATGGGCCATGTGTCTAGTGTTTAAAAAAGTGTGAGAGAGTGAATGTAATATATATTATATAGGAGCTGTGTTGGGAGTGTTGGTGGGTTGTTTCTACACTAAGGGAACAAATTTTATCATAGCCTTCACATCTTCTGGATAAAATAAAATGATACACATTAAGAGCATATTCTGAAAACTTTGACAAAAAAAACAGTAACAAAAATAACAATACAAACAATACAAACACGACTCTAAGTCTAGTAATAGACATAAATTAGAGTTCCAGTCCTTTGTGGGGGTACTATATGAAAGAATGGGACTCTTATTTATTATGTTGACAATGTTCCAGCAAGTCACCACATTTAAGCTGGTGGGTCTTTCATAAAACGAAAGCTGGGAGGTGATGACTAGCTGTATAAGAGTGACCTGAGGTGACTCAATACTGTAAGTGATCTCGACAAAAGAGAGAGGGAAAGAGAAAGAGAAAGGGGATCACAAGTATATTGAGGGAGGGCGGAGGGAAGGGAAAAGAAACTCTATTAGTATTTCAAATGTCTTTACTATTACCTGACCACGTCTCTCTCACCTTCCCAGTTCCACCCGGTTAGTGGGGATGTCCATAAAGATCCAATAGAGGAGAGTAAACAAAAAAAAACCCCAAAAGAGAAAAGGAAAAACAAACAGAGTTTGGGTAACCATTATCAGTGTAGGGTTTAAACTCAATCTTCATCCGAATCAGGGTGTGGAGAAGGTTTCTGGGGTGATGTAGCTTTGAGGACCTTGCCTTGTTTTGCTTCGGGTGCTTTGCGTGTCCCTTTGGTTTGCCATCGTGGTAGGTTGGATTGTGGTCTTTTGTATGATGTTTGAGTAGAGAGTAGGTCGGAGGGGTCCGTTGTAGGTTGTTCTATGCCTAGATCTCTGCAGAAGGCTGAAGTGTCTTCAGGTGTATGGCAGGTGTAACGTTTGTCATTATGAATCACCATAAGATGAACAGGGAAACCCCACCTGTAGGGGATTTTCTTATTCCTGAGTAAGGATGTGAGCGGGGAGAATTCTTTCCTTATCTGCAGAGTTCTGGCAGAGAGGTCCTGATAAAACTGTATCACGTTGCCTCTGAACTTGACAGGCTGATGTCTACGGGCTTGGTTAAGCAGCATCTCCTTTTCAAGGAAATTTTTAAATCTGATAATGATGTCCCTGGGAGGAGCGCTATCAGGAGGTTTAGGCCTTAATGCCCTGTGAGCTCTTACCCATAGTATGTCATTAGGGTAAGCAGAGTCTTTGATAGAGGTAAATAAAGATTGTAAATATTCATGAAAGTCCTTCGGTAAGATAGACTCTGGAATGCCTCGTAGCCTCAGATTTTTCCTCCTACTCCTATTTTCAAGGTCGTCAATCTTATCCATTAATGTGGTGATTGTTTCCTGATGTGTTGTAGTTCTATCCTCAATTCTATGGATATCTTCTCTCACCTCTTCGGTCTCCGCTTCCAGCATGTCAACTCTAGAACCTAAATTGTGTAGGTCCTGTTTCATTTCTAGTAGTTCTTCGCGTAAACATGTCCGGAAGATCGAAGAAATCTCTTGTTTCGTTGCGAATTGAGATAGGAGTGATGTAGGAATATTGTCAGGTAGTTTAAGTGAGACTGAGAGCTCCGTTGTAGGTCCTTCTAGATTTGGCGTAGAAGTGTGTTTGTTTTGAGAGAGATTGGGAGACAAGGATTGTTCAGTAGCAAAAAAGGATGATACAGTATGAGATTTTGTTGATGCATGCTTCAGGGCTTTCTCAGGTTTGGTATGTCTTCTAGCCGCCATCATTATAAGGTCAGTTATAAGAAGCAATAATTTTTCACAAGGAGCAGGGGTTATCCAGCTCTGATATAGAAGATAGTGAAGAATGTGAATGTGGTCTTCCGTAGACTATTTGCAGCACCTTTCAAAATATCTTACGTGCACTGTCTGGAATCACCCTGTCTCTAGTTGTCTGTTATTTTTACGTATTAGTTAGATATAGTGCAGTCAAACTGCTAAGGGACACGACAATCTGCAAGCAATTGTAGTTGTGAATGCTTTTAAATTCCTCTCAGCACAGATGAGTTCCGTGTATACTGTGCGTGATGTCGTAAAGAAGTTATGGGAGAAGTTAGTGGTAGCTCTCAGACTGTATTAAAGTTTATATTTTGTCCTCCCCTCTCTCTCCCCCATGTAATAGATGGCGTGGGAGCAGGGGGTCGCTTATCCCCAACAAAAGTTGAAAGTTAACAGGCAACTGTTATAGGTCTTATGTGGGCTATAGGTGATATAGCTTCTAGCAGTCCCTATGTCTGTGTGTGTGGAAGGCCCTTCTTTGTAGTAACGATCTAGTCCTCTCCACTTAAGCAAAGTAGGCCGCAGTTATGGCGGGCATTGTGGTGCCTTATTTTGTCCCTCCTTTTGATTTATAGGGAGTGTGTGGCAGTCCGCAGGCTATTTTAAGGTGATTGAATATTAGGATAAGGCATTGGTAACTTGTGGAGTGTATCATGGTTACCTGAGTTATCGGAGTTATCGGAGCGGTGTTTCCAAGATGGCCGCTGTCATTCGCAGAGCCCTGCTTATATCGGTAGCTCCCGGTCTCACTCCACGGCGATTGCGGTGATCTGTCCTCAGGGATCGGATAGAGTTGATTAATGTGGTGAGATCAAGGTTATTGCCGCCATGCCTCAATACACTGGTGTTAGTCAGATATGTCTCAAGCATCGTGTATTGGCTTGAAAAGTAGCGTGGCGTCCCACATGCTGCAAAGTGTCCTGCGGTCTCATATACACCAGTGAGAGGTGATATGCAACGATCGGTAGATGCCTTTAGTGTTTAGCCTGCTTTAGGATGTATAATTAGTTATCGTAGCTCAGTTTAGCTCCTTCAGGTCATTGATTTAAGAGCCCTTCTTTGCAGAGCACCGGAGTTACGCAGCCATCTTAGCTGCAGCCAGGCTCCGCCCCCTATATTTTAAGTTTTTATTGATCAGTATTGCCACTCCTTTTTTCCTAGCCTGCGACGGGGCGGCTACCACCTCCCTCACCCATCCAGACTTGAGTTAATCAATTTCATGTCCTTTTAAATGAATTTCTTGAAGCATAACAATGTCGGGCTTGTGGGATCCCAATAGTTTTAATACAGCTTTCCGTTTAATAGGGGAAGTAATTCCACCTACGTTCCAAGAAAGAATCTTAATCGACCCTATGCCTAATCCAAATCTAAGATACTAAACAACATACCTCAAGACCGGGAGAGAGAGAACAGAGCGGGGAAGAGGGTGCCGAAGCCTCATAAAAGGGGAAAAGAAAAGAAGAAGGGAGGGGAAAAAAAAAAAAAAAGGGCGGGACCCCATCCCAAAAAAAAAAAAAAAGAAAAAAACCCCTTTGTTTACCTGACGGTAATAAAAATACATCATTACACAATATATAGTGAAAAAAACTTCTTTTCAATAAAAATTTCTCAATATAGAAAACACTCATGATCAAAACATAAAATAACTTCAGACAATAGAGCCAATCCCAGACATTTAAGGAATACCATTATCTGAACAAAACTTCTGGGCCTCTGCAATATTGTTTAATGTACTTGTTTGGCCCTCTATAATCATGATTAATCTTGCAGGATATACAAGCCTAACATTGTAATTTGCTTTCATCAGTCGAGAGCAAAAGGGGGACATTTCTTTTCTCCTATTCGTAGTCTCTGAGGAAAAATCTTGGAAGATTAATACCTTTTGTTGATCTATTATTAATGGGTTAGTTTTTCTGTAGTATTTAAGAATATTAACCTTGTCCTGGAAGTTTAGCAATTTAATCAATATGGGTCTAGGTCTACTAACCCCCTCAGCATTTTGCCGTATTGGCCCCACTCTATGGGCTCTTTCAATAATCATAGGTATTGGGGAATCAGGCATTTTTAATAAATGGGGAAGTTTAATTGAAGCAAAAGTAGCCAAATCTTGATACTCTGTAGATTCAGGGAGACCTATAATTCTTAAATTATTACGGCGTGAGCGATCTTCTAAATCCTCTACTTTAGCTTGTAGCAAGGCTATTTGAGACCCGGACTCTTTATTAGACTGCTCGCATCTATGTAATCTATCTTCAGAGTCCGAAATTCGGGTCTCAATTGAAGTGCAACAACTGCAGTGAAAGTGTGATACGTGAGGGGGGAGAGGAAGAAAGACAAGAAAAAAAAAAAAAAGGAAAAGGTGTGATAGTGTCTCCGACTGTCAGTTACTCTTCCTTGAGCGTGACAGATTACAGTGTCATAGCAATAGACATGTGTTGAAGTGTAGCAATTAAAGTGCGAATGTGATTTGAATCTGAAATTTGAATCTGTCGAAGAAGAGTGCCAATCTAACCTGTCTAGATGACAAGGTCTTGTTGGTTCTCAGGTATTGAAGGTTTTTATGGTCGGTAAATATGTAAAATGGTTTTGAGGTTCCTTCGAGCAGATGTCTCCAATTTTCTAGTGCACATTTTACTGCGAGCAATTCTTTGTCCCCGACTGAATAATTTTTTTCAGCTGCTGTGAGGGTTCTAGAATAGAATGATACAGGATGCAATGTAGGATTTCCAAGACTTTGCTGTGAAAGAACTGCTCCAATCCCAATATTGGAGGCATCTACTTCCAGAGTGAATTGATAGTCAGGGTTAGGTAGTTGTAGTATGGAGGCTGTGGAGAACCTCTCTTTTAAGGTTTGGAATGCTTTTTGTGCCACGTCATTCCAGGTAAACCTTTGTTTTCCAGTTAATTTAGTCAAGGGTTTGACAATAGTGGAGAAGTTTTTAATAAATCTCCTGTAAAAGTTGGCAAAGCCTAGAAATCTTTGTAGAGATTTCACTGTGGTAGGTGTGGTCCAGTCTTGTATGGCTGATACTTTCTCAGGGTCCATGCTTATCCCTTTTGGTGAGATTATATACCCTAAGAACTTGATTGTGTTTACGTGGAAACAACACTTTTCCATTTTAGCATACAGGTGATGTTCTCTCAATCTTGACAGGACCCACCTTACATGTTTTATATGTTCTGAATGGTTACGGGAGTAGATTAGTATGTCGTCTAAATAGATGACCACGCACACGTCCATTAGATCTTTAAAAATGTCATTTATAAAATATTGGAACGTGGCTGGTGCATTGGTTAGACCGAAAGGCATGACATTATACTAAAAAAGCCCATAGCGGGTCCTGAATGCTGTTTTCCACTCATCCCCACTTTTTATCCTAATAAGATTATAGGCACCCTTCAAATCTAATTTTGTGAAAATTGTAGCATCACTTAACCTTTCTAGTAATTCGGGGATGAGTGGAAGAGGATATCGATTTTTTATTGTTATAGCATTCAATGCTCTATAATCAATAATGGGACGGAGAGTACCATCTTTGTTTGTGACAAAGAAAATACCCGTTGCTGCCGAGGATATAATTGGTGAGATAAAACCCTTGCGCAAATTGTCGTCTAAATAATCCCTTAAATGTTGTAGTTCTTTTTGTGATAGTGGGAAAATTTTGCCGAATGGTATCACTGCCCCAGGTTTTGTGTCTATGGGGCAATCATAAGGTCTATGTGAAGGGAGATTTTCAGCATCTTTTAAATTGAAAACATCAGTAAATTCTAAGTACTCCTTGGGTAGTGAGGGTTCTGAGTGATTTATATCCACATAAGGATAGCAAGTGGAAGTACAACATTTTGAATCCAGTGTAACACAATTAGTAACCCAATCTATTTTAGGATTGTGTTTTTGAAGCCATGGGTAACCAAGTATGATAGGATGTATGGATCCTGGAATCACATCAAAAGTGAGATACTCTTTGTGACCTGATTTTGTGGTGGTGAGTAAAGGGATAGTGTGGTGCGTTATGGGACCTTTTAGGAAGTTTGAACCATCAATGACTCTGACAAAAACAGGTATATCTTTAAATACACAAGGAATTTTATTAGTAGTAACTACATTTTTGTCTATGAACATCCCAAAAGCCCACAAATCAATCATGGCCTTGAAAAGGTGTTGGTCCCACTGTAAAGACAAGAGTTTTGATATATGGTTATCAGTTTTCAAGGAACTGTTAGAACATAGTTGTAAATTCTTACCCTTCTTTTGACGAGTTAACAGAGGGCAGGTAGTCACAGCATGGTCCTTGCTTGCACAATACATGCACAGGTTAGAGACTCAACGCCTTGTTTTCTCCTGTAAAGTTAGAGGCCCCTTGAGAGTCTTGATCTCCATGGCAACAGGTCCGGTATTCGGTTTGTCATGCTGAGTTGGTTGATATCTCCTCGTGAAAAGGTCAGGGCTTTGTTTTTCCATCCTCCTCTCTCTGTACCTCCGGTCGATAGATATACAGAGTTTCATAAGGGTGTCCAGGGTTTCGAGTAGCTCTACACTCGGGAGAGCTCATCCTATAGGTATTCCGATAATCCGAGACGGAACTGGTTTTTCAGGCTAACCGAGTTCCATAGTGAATCGGTAGCCCAGAGCTGGAACTCAGCGATATAATCCTCCACCGCCCTTTTATCCTGTCTAAGGGATCTTAAGTTATGTTCGGCGGTGTTTTGTTTGTTAGTGTCCTCATAGAGTGTTGACATGGCTTTAAAGAATTCTTCTAGGGAATCCAGGATTGGATCACCTAATTCAAAAATCTGTCACCCCAAGCTCTGGGCTCCCCAGTAAGATAGGAGATAGTTGTACAGACTTTTATTCGTTCTGAACAGTATGTTCTGGGTTTCATACTGTACAGTAGCAAGCAGGAATTTTTAAATTCCCGGGAACTTGGAGCGGACCCCTGAGAAAGGTTGTGGAGGGTTAATATGAGGCTCCGATGTTCAGTGGCTTTTTGAGAAAAATAATCATTCATGAGCCTTTTTAGTGTATTTTTCTCTATTTGCACTTCATTAAGGCCCTGTGCTAACATATCCACTTTTTTATTTAGAGTGGGTATCTCATTTGCCATTTCTGTAGGATTCATAGTATATTTGTAAGATTTCCTTTTTTTTTTTTTTTTTTTTTTAAAGGCTTGATTATTCTGCAATATCCCTGTACTTCTATTAACTTTGAAGTAGGAGTATAAACATGTAATTGTAGGTAATCCCAGACAGACACATCTTAATGAGTAAGTAAGAGTGTGAGCAAATGGGAGTAACACTTTAGTAAACCTTACAAATATAATTTCCCTCTTATAAGAGATAAATCTTATAGAGATCCTTATAAACAGTATTCTGAGTGAGGAACTATAATTTCTGACAGATAGTGCTTGCCTTTAGGGAAGCCGTTATATCAAGGGTTAAATATCAGTAAGGTGAGGTTCTTAAGAAGTTTGTAACAGTTCCTTAAAGGTTAACATTGTTAGTAAACAGCAGGTTTAGTATGTTCAGTATTGGTATGAGACTGAGTCTTATATACAAGTAATGGCGAAGTTAATACAGTCTTTAGGCAGAAAACAACTCTTAAGTTTAAAGAGGTTTTGTTTACAGACCTGAATCAAAGTGTCCTTTGTAAAGGGAGAGTCCCCTTCGGAGTAGTAGCCCAAACAAACCTTCTGTCTTAGCTGAGAGAGGAGCTGCGGTGTGTGCGTCTGCACGCTGTGAGTCCGGATGATGACGTCACTGTCAGGGTTCAGTCTGTGTAGAGCCGGTTGCAGCTGTGAACTGAAGTGAAAGTGAGCTCTGTGAAAAAAACCTTAGACAGGTAAACTTTGGTATGACAAATAATGAGAATCCTTACTGGAAGTAAAGGAGGAAAAGGGAATTAGTTGTTGAAGGCTTTGGCATATAACGATATGCAGCGTTGCTTGATAGAAGCTTTTCAGGAAAGGTTAGTACTGTGACTATTCAGGAGATAGTCTTAACAATACCACTCTCAGATGCAATAATCAAGCAGTTTGTTAGTGGAAGGACTCCTCCTTAAATAGGTGTATCCATAGAACTAACATGTTCACTGTTAAAGGGACAGAGGGTATGACAAGAAATCTTCATCCAGACGGCATCTTTTATCTTCATCCATCTGTTGCGGAGCAGGTCCATCTTCAAGACATCCGACGTGGAGCATCCTCTTCTTTCTTCGTCCGATGACTGAATGAAGGTTCCTTTAAATGACATCATCCAAGATGGCGCCCTTCAATTCCGATTGGCTGATAGAATTCTATCAGCCAATCGGAATTAAGGTAGAAAAAATCCAATTGGCTCATGCAATCAGCCAATAGAATTGAGCTTGCATTCTATTAGCTGATTGGAACAGCCAATAGAATGCCAGCTCAATCCTATTGGCTGATTGGATCAGCCAATAGGATTGAAGTTCAATCCTATTGGCTGATTGCATCAGCCAATAGGACTTTTTCTACCTTAATTCCGATTGGCTGATAGAATTCTATCAGTCAATCGGAATTGAAGGGACGCCATCTTGGATGACGCCATATAAAGGAACTTTTATTCAGTCGTCGGACGAAGAAAGAAGAGGATGCTCCACGTCGGATGTCTTGAAGATGGACCCGCGCCCGGATGGATGAAGATAGAAGATGCCGTCTGGATGAAGACTTCTGCCCGTCTGGAGGACCACTTCTGCCTGGTTGGGTGAAGACGTCTAACGGTAGGGTGATCTTCAAGGGGTTAGTGTTAGGTTTTTTTAAGGGGGGATTGGGTGGGTTTTAGAGTAGGGTTGGTTGTGTGGGTGGTGGGTTTTAATGTTGGGGGATGAATTGTACTTTTTTTTTTACAGGTAAAAGAGCTGATTACTTTGGGGCAATGCCCCGCAAAAGGCCCTTTTAAGGGCTATTTGTAATTTAGTGTAGGGTAGGGCTTTTTTTATTTTGGGGGGCTTTTTTATTTTGTTAGGGGGATTAGAGAAGGTGTAATTAATTTTTTCGTACTTTAGATTTTTTTTAAAATTGTAATTAATTGTATTTAGTTTAGGTAATTAATTTAATTATAGTGTAGTGTTAGGTGTAATTGTAACTTAGGTTTTATTTTACAGGTAAATTTGTCTTTATTTTAACTAGGTAGTTATTAAATAGTTAATAACTATTTAATAACTATTGTACCTAGTTAAAATAAATACAAAGTTGCCTGTAAAATAAAAATAAACCGTAAGATAGCTACAATGTAACTATTAGTTATATTGTAGCTAGCTTAGGGTTTATTTTATCTGGAAGTATTTCGTTTTAAATAGGAATAATTTAGCTAATTATAGTAATTTTATTTAGATTTATTTAAATTATATTTAAGTTAGGGGGGTTAGGGTTAGATTTAGGGGTTAATACATTTACTATAGTGGCAGCGACGTTGGGGTCGGCAGATTAGGGGTTAATAAATGTAGGTAGGTGTCAGCGATGTTAGGGCCGGCAGATTAGGGGTTAATAATATTTAACTAGTGTTTGCGATGCGGGAGTGCGGCGGTTTAGGGGTTAATATATTTATTATAGTGGCAGCGATGTCCGGTTCGGCAGATTAGGGGTTAAAAATTTTATTTTAGTGTTTGCGATGTGGGGGGACCTCGGTTTAGGGGTTAATAGGTAGTTTATGGGTGTAAGTGTACTTTTTAGCACTTTAGTTAAGAGTTTTATGCTACAGTGTTGTAGTGTAAAACTCTTAACTACTGACTTTAAAATGCGGTACCAGGCTTGACAGGAGAGGGTCTACCGCTCACTTTTGGTTAGACTCGTAATACCGGCGTTATGCAAGTCCCATTGAAAATATAGGATACGCAATTGACGTAAGTTGATTTGCGGTATTTCCGAGTCTGGCCAAAAAAGTGAGCGGTGAGCCTGTCATTTCAAGACTCATAATACCAGCGGAGGACCTCTCAACGCTGCTTTTTAACCCTAACGCACAACTCATAATCTAGCCGTCTGTTTGCAAAATTCATAGCACATTATAGTCAAAACCATTTGGATACAAATTCACAGTTGTATTTGCCCAGGTGAACTTATTGTGTTTAGTTCAGTGCTGTGTAAGTGTTCATAGAAGCTGTATGTGATGCTACCTTATATCTGAAGGAGAAAAATAGATTTAACACATTATGTAATTCCAAAAACAGGACATAGGAAGGAACAGCAATTGCTCTCTACATAAAATTTACAAAAAGACAGGACTATTTTGGAAACATCTTATCTAATCAAGCACAGCAGTTACTAGACACATTGGTCTATAACTCATTTGTAGATATGATTTTGTGTATGTCCTTCTGTTGCGCTCTCCACTGAAAGCAATAAAACAACCACAAAGAAGAAGAGTTTTGCAACTGACAAAGCTGTTTCCTCTGCTTATTTAAGGGTATCCCTCCCCATGTTGCAACTACACTGTAAGATGCAAATTTAATAACTCATGCTCCAATCGTAAGTTGAGATTTATCAGCATAAATAAAATGAAAATTATTGAAGACCAGTGAGTGCCAGTCTTTGTCTAAGGCCTATTGTTAAACATGCAAGCACTCTGGCACTTGGATTTGATGTGAGAGAGCACTCATAAGGGACACACACACATTTATATATATACAGTATATAAGTTACGGGTAAAGTCCTAGGGGTCGATTTATGAAGCAGCGGATGCTGCTTCCAACCCACTCCGCTTCAGGTCCACTAAGACCGCTGTTCCTTAACTCGTCCGCCATCTCTGAGGTGATGGACAGCAATCAGCCTGATTGGATAAGATCGGGTTGATTGACACCTCCTGCCGCAAATCTGCAGGGGGCGGCATTGCATTTCACAAGAACTGCTGGTGCAATGATAAATGCCGACAGCGTATCGATGTGCGGCAGACATGATACAATACATCGTATCATGTCCGTCCGCACCTTAATAAATTGACCCCTTAGGATTACCCAAGAAGCTCTGTTCCCCATCTACACTATGTTTTCTTGCTGGGGGTTTCAAGGAAGGCGTCCCGCAGATCCTCTGGCATCCACTCCAAGTGAACCTTGGGGAATGAGGTTTACAAAGGGGGCTTCACCCTCCTTGAACCCCTCAGGCGGAGGCAAAATTAGATGTTGGAATTACAGTGCATTTTTTATATGTTTCATAAATGTATTTGTTACTTAAATGTGCTAAAAAGCAGTTGGCTTTTTAAATCAAATATATAGAAAATGTAAATATGTTTGATGAAGTGAGTTGATGCACTCTGAGTAGATTTATGATGTTAATTCAGACTTTACCCAGAGCTGCTTGGGTAATGCTAGGATTACCCGATTTCGGACTTTACCTGCAATATATATATATATATATATATATATATATATATATATATATATATATATATATATATATATACAGGGAGTGCAGAATTATTAGGCAAATTAGTATTTTGACCACATCATCCTCTTTATGCATGTTGTCTTACTCCAAGCTGTATAGGCTCGAAAGCCTACTACCAATTAAGCATATTAGGTGATGTGCATCTCTGTAATGAGAAGGGGTGTGGTCTAATGACATCAACACCCTATATCAGGTGTGCATAATTATTAGGCAACTTCCTTTCCTTTGGCAAAATGGGTCAAAAGAAGAACTTGACAGGCTCAGAAAAGTAAAAAATAGTGAGATATTTTGCAGAGGGATGCAGCACTCTTAAAATTGCAAAGCTTCTGAAGCGTGATCATCGAACAATCAAGCGTTTCATTCAAAATAGTCAACAGGGTCGCAAGAAGCGTGTGGAAAAACCAAGGCGCAAAATAACTGCCCATGAACTGAGAAAAGTCAAGCGTGCAGCTGCCAAGATGCCACTTGCCACCAGTTTGGCCATATTTCAGAGCTGCAACATCACTGGAGTGCCCAAAAGCACAAGGTGTGCAATACTCAGAGACATGGCCAAGGTAAGAAAGGCTGAAAGACGACCACCACTGAACAAGACACACAAGCTGAAACCTCAAGACTGGTTTTTCTAAGGTTTTATGGACTGATGAAATGAGAGTGAGTCTTGATGGGCCAGATGGATGGGCCCGTGGCTGGATTGGTAAAGAGCAGAGAGCTCCAGTCTGACTCAGATGCCAGCAAGGTGGAGGTGGAGTACTGGTTTGGGCTGGTATCATCAAAGATGAGCTTGTGGGGCCTTTTCGGGTTGAGGATGGAGTCAAGCTCAACTCCCAGTTCTACTGCCAGTTTCTGGAAGACACCTTCTTCAAGCAGTGGTACATGAATAAGTCTGCATCCTTCAAGAAAAACATGATTTTCATGCAGGACAATGCTCCATCAAACGCGTCCAAGTACTCCACAGCGTGGCTGGCAAGAAAGGGTATAAAAGAAGAAAATCTAATGACATGGCCTCCTTGTTCATCTGATCTGAACCCCATTGAGAACCTGTGGTCCATCATCAAATGTGAGATTTACAAGGAGGGAAAATAGTACACCTCTCTGAACAGTGTCTGGGAGGCTGTGGTTGCTGCTGCACGCAATGTTGATGGTGAACAGATCAAAACACTGACATAATCCATGGATGGCAGGCTTTTGAGTGTCCTTGCAAAGAAAGGTGGCTATATTGGTCACTGATTTGTTTTTGTTTTGTTTTTGAATGTCAGAAATGTATATTTGTGAATGTTGAGATGTTATATTGGTTTCACTGGTAAAAATAAATAATTGAAATGGGTATATATTTGTTTTTTGTTAAGTTGCCTAATAATTATGCACAGTAATAGTCACCTGCACACACAGATATCCCCCTAAAATAGCTATAACTAAAAACAAACTAAAAACTACTTCCAAAACTATTCAGCTTTGATATTAATGAGTTTTTTGGGTTCATTGAGAACATGGTTGTTGTTCAATAATAAAATTAATCCTCAAAAATACAACTTGCCTACTAATTCTGCACTCCCTGTATATATATATATATATATATATATATATATATATATATATATATATATATACTGTACTGTACTGTACATGCACATTTTTTAATGATAATTCTGGAGAATGTGTCCTGATTGCAATGAATCATATAATACAAGCATAATAATGCAGACTAAGCTATGTTGATTATTATCTTTCACAAGCTTGAAGGCAACAGATGATCTTAATGATGTGGTGTAAAAATATTTGATTAATGTGCATTGAGAATAGACTTTTATAATAGAAGATTATTAGTGATCACTTTTACCCAGGTGTGGCTCTTTAAATCCTTCATGAGCAGACATTTGTCATAACTCTCTCTCACTCACTAATTGTTGCCAGAATCTGGCTCAATACATTTCCTGGATATAAAAAAATGTCAAACATTATGAAGAATACATTTAAAGGGATATTCCAGCCAAAATTGGAAACCACATGGGTGCATTTCGGTATTGAACAGAAGCAATTTTGTAATATACATGCATTAGCAAAAATGCTTCTAATAAAAGCTATAGCTGTTTCAAAAGTGTGTTTAAGTATGCACTGTGCACCAGAATTTTAAACACAACAATTGTTTGGAGAGCCTAAGGTGCGTGTATCATCTGGTAATGACTTAATTTGTTAATTGCTGACATGATAAAACCCCCACTGATGATCTGAGCAGCTGCAGTATATAAAATACTGGTGCACTGAGAATATCTAGCTATGCATCACATGCACGTGCAGAGAAAAATGCTAACACTGAAACAGTGATTACTTTTACTAGACACTTCCAATGTTTTTCAACTATGTTTAATTAATTTTTAAAAAGCTATTACTATATATATCTATATATATCTATTCTAAAATGAATTTCCTAGGTTTAAACAACAAACAGGAAACAAACAGGAAAGTAATATATTGTGGAAACAAATTTGCTTTAAAATTGTAACTCAAATATTGAGAAATTGAAAAATATTTGTTCCTGGCCCTCCTCATAGCTGTGGTTTTAGCGTTATGCCCCATCTTCTAATTCTACTGTTAGGGATTCTGGCATCAGAAAAACACCAAAATCTTATCAAACAATTGAATTAAAAGAATATTAAAAAAAAAAAATTAAATAAAGAAAACTTGAAAACAGTTAAAGTGACATTTTTTGTTGTCTTGCTATAGAATATATCAGCCAGGTCAAATAAAATATAAAAAAAAAAACTTGTTTGCGGCAATTGTTATTTAATAGCCAAACTCCACTGATCACTTACCTTATTTGGAGAAGCAGATCGGGGCTCAAGTGTGCAGCTGACTAGGCTAACTACAGTCTTTATGTTAGTATAAAGTTCATTGTTTTGCAGTTATCATCTGTTAACCCCTTAACGACCAGCGCCCTAACCTGTATGACGCTGGTCGTTATGCCGTTCAGTACGTCGCTGCTTTCCTGGGCCTCTCTCTGCTGCAATCTCGCAAAAAATAGCGAGATTGTGCTATTTCTGCATGCCCCACGAGAGGGGCAGTGCAGAAATAGAAAGGCAGAGTTACCGATGCAGAGAGGGCCACTCTTTGGCCCTCTCTGCATTGGACAGTGGTGGTTCCGATCGTTGGTGGGTGGGAGGCTAAGGAGGGAGGCGGGTGCACGGCCTATCGCTGGAGAGGGACGGAACCGCTACGCTAAGGAAAAAAAAGCGTAAGAGTGGCAGTTAAATGAAAGAGCTGCAGGTACTGTCTATGGGATATTTATATTCCATACATTAATCTTGTTCTTAAAAAGAAAACAACACACTAAACGTTAAAAACACTTTTATGTAAATAACAAACTTACTTAAAATACACAGGGCTAGATTACAAGAATTGTTATCACGGGTTGCGATAACCAACATCGCCACCGCACTAAATGTTCGCTCAAGCACAAACTAAATTTGCACATGTCAGGTTTGCGCAAGTGAAGACCTAGCGTAAAGTCTATGGACTCCATTTATTAAGCAGCGGATGCTGCTTCAGAGGCCCATAGTTTCAGGCTCACCTGAAACGGAAGTTAAGAAGCAGCGGTCATAAGACCGCTGATCCTTAACCTGTCTGCCACCTTCTAGGTGGCAGATTAAAATCATCCCGATACGATAGAGATGATTGACAGCCCCTGCTAGCGGCTAATTGGCCACCAGTGAGCAGGGGGCGGCATTGCACAAGCATTTCACTAGAAATGTTTGTGCAATGATAAAAAAGAGTTACAGGCATATATACAGAATCTGACAAAAATATTGATAGAAATATTATCTAAAAATGTTTTTAAGTGTTAAAAGGTATATGGTATTTCACAAGGTGTTTGAATGAAAAAGGCTATATTGAATATATATGTCTAAATATATGTATGGGTGAATACTGCATTAGGGCTAGATTACAAGTGGAGCGCTAATTTATCATGCACCTGCAAACAGGCAAAGTTGTGGGCGTATGATAAATAACCAGCCATTACAAGTGGCTGGTTATTGCTACAGCAAGCTCGCAGTAGCAATTAGCGATCCGAAAATTAACCAGAGGTCCCCCAATTGCCTCCAAATTTTAGTGTTAGTTTCCTTTTAAAAAACAAACAAACCCTAAGCAGTTTTTGGGGGCTAAAGTTGTCGGCACTGAAAAGTGCCTTTACATTGCGGTCTATTGGAACTCTGTGTTCCCAGTAAATATATATGTACAGTATATGCTTATATACATATATATTTATGTGTTAATATGAGTATATGCACATATTAACACATAAATATATATGTATTTATTCATATATATATTTACATTTGCTGCCCATCGCTGCGTGACTTACCCCCTTCACTGTGCTAGTTCTCATGCCCTGTCTGACAGCATGAGAACGAGGCTCCCATTGGAGCCTATGGGAGTGCACTCTCATGAGCAAAATGCATCCGTGCAATGCAAAAACGAGGTCGCTCATGCATTGCACCTAACTTGTAAAATCAGCGCACATTTGAGTGTGCTGGTAATTCAAAGTGAAGGGCAAATATTGCTTTAGCAAAAGCAATATTTTGCGCTTCACTTATAATCTGGCCCTTTATGTATATATACTGTATTTATGTGTATTTGTGTGTTTATATATGTACAGTATGTACATACATATATGCACATATAATCACATATATACACATGTACTGTATATACATATATACACATACACTTTGAGCCCTTTCCACTCAAATACCTTTAAAGTTGAAAAATTGTATTTTAAAATTTTTAGGGCTAGATTTCAAGTGGAGCGCCTTGTGTGAAAACACTGCTAGAAGTAAACTTTTAACATGGACTAGTTAGCACGCGACCACGCGTATTACAAGTTAAAAGTAAACTGTTAACGCCCGAAAAATTTTTTTGCACTCTGCAAATTGCACACCCATGACATCTATTGGATAGTGGGATCGGCAATAGGATCCTAATATTGTCAAGCCCACTATCCAATAGATGTCGTGGGTGTGCAATCTGCAGACGGTTTAATTGGCTACCTGAGGGTTTTAAATAGAGCAAGGTTTTATTATGTATTATACAGCCTGATGAAATGGCAGCTTGTGCTGAGAAACGCGTTGCTGTTCAAAATTTTTATCTTATTTTAATAAATCCCATTTTTTATCTGAACCTTGCTCTTCCTCTATTATTGGTTAAATACTTGGGAGCCCGCATTACGTAGACTTATCGTAAGTGCTACTACTCTACTGGCCATGTTCCTTTTGCTAGTACCGGAAGCTGTGACATCACTGGAGACAAGCCCCTTCGTGGCCCAGCTGCTGTGTTGGATTGTTTGAGTCAGCCAAGCGGCTCTGAAGCATCGGTCCATATTGTATTGCACTGGATGTGCATCTCCGTTTGTGAGTACCGTTTCTACTGCTGCTACACGCTGTTGTATTGTTTTTGAGTTATTGCACCAAAGGACGCCTCTTGCATTTTTGTATAGGACTCAATATATATTTTTTGATCCACCGTTGTCGAGAGAGCTGCCTGCCTGCCACATATTGTTTTGCTGCTGAAGGATGACCTGTAGACTTTTTCACACATTTTCTGCTCATATGAATATTGGTCAAATATATGTGCAGTGTTTATAATTTGTATTTTCTATCTATTTGATTTGAATTGGTCTGCTTGTATTTCCGCCTCATTGGGTGTGATAATTTGGCGCACCTCTCACACAATATTTTGTTTTGTATTGTGGTTCAACATAGCAGCATATGTTATATTTGTTCATAAATACATATTTCTATATCTATCTGATGGTATGTTTCAACAATATATATCTATACCTATATAATACTGTATATAGATGATTATATATAGGTATAGATATATATAGATTTATATAGGAATATCTATTTACAAATACTTAGAACATATTCTGCTATGTGCAGAACATTGGAATGTGAAATATATTCAGTAAATATACAATATAACACTTTATTAAATATGAGAATTGCATAAATATGGTTTTACATGTTTTCATCTACTTAACTGCAAAGGGCTACAATGCCCTATATTATACATATGCATTTATGTGTTTATATGTGTGTATGTATATATACATATATATATATATATATATATATATATATATATATATATATACAGTATATAACAAAAAGAAGCAGGCACTCAAATTTAAATAAAGGATATCTTTTATTTAAATACCGGTGAGTGCCTGCTCCTTTTTGTTGTGTATGCTTTGCCTGCTGCAGCACCCCGGTCAAAGATTTGTGAGTGCCATACTCTGCCTGGAATTATATATATATATATATATATATATATATATATATATATATATATATATATATATATATATAAAGTCCAGAAAAGAGCACTCTCACCTAATCCACAGCTGCCAGGGTGCCAGCGGGTTAATATACAAGATATATGAAGGCACTCACTGGTCTTTTCAAAATATTTAATGAAATAAGCGTGACGTTTCGGGGACACACTCCCCTTCCTGTCTGAGGAAGGGGAGTGTGTCCCCGAAACGTCACGCTTATTTCATTAAATATTTTAAAAAGACCAGTGAGTGCCTTCATATATCTTGTATATATATATATATATATATATATATATATATATATATATATATGTCTGTAAATACATATATACATATGTACACATATAGAGACATTTATAAATACATACATAAATACTGTACATCTTTAGAGATGTATATGTCTGTATTACATTGGTAAAGCTCTTTGTATGCCTTTCTTTTTTTCTAACACCTGAGACCTCCTATCTTTGAGCCCATATAACTTTTGTATGGAATATTTTTATAAATAATTTTTATTAGATGGTGTAACTTTACTTTGCAATGTATTTTTGATGTGTGTGACACTTTTTTGTGTGTGCAAAGAACGTGAAAACTCGATATAGTTTACGTGCAAATGTTTTCGCTCCACTCGTAATCAGGCCCATAGTATTTTACTGCATAATACATATAAGACAATATATACACATGCACAGCATATGCTCAATCCCCCAGCTTATATATATATTATTTATTTACATTTCACCTTTGCTGCAGGTGATGCTGTTGCTTTTAACATTATGCTAGTAGTAAACAAAATAACACCTCCTCCCACAGTGAAGTGTAGTAAAACGCAGCTTGGTGAGACTGCCTTCTAACAGAGATTTCCTCCCTCTAGAACAGGGGTTTTCAAACCAGTCCTCAGGCCTCCCCAACAGGCCAGATCTTCAGGATAACATTGAGTGAGAGCAGGTTAAAGGGATATGAAACCTAAAAAGAAGATTTTGTGATTCAGACAGAGCATACCATTTTAAGAAAAGTTTCCAATTTACTTCTATTATCAAATTTGCTTTGTTCCAGTGACAATTCTTGTTGAAGAGATTCCTAGGTTTGTATTTGGAGCATTAAAGGGACAGTCAACACCAGAATTTTTGTTGTTTAAAAAGAAAGATAATCCCTTTATTACCCATTGCCCAGTTTTACATAACCAACACAGTTATAATAATACACATTTTGCCTCTGTAATTACCTTGTATCTAAGCTTCTGCTGACTGTCCGATTATTTCAGTTCTTTTGACGGACTTGCATTTTAGCCAATCAGTGCTCACTCCTAAGTCACTTCACGTGCATGAGCTCAATGTTATCTATATGAAACACATGAACTAATGCCCTCAAGTGGTCAAAATGCATTCAGATTTGAGTCTTCAAGGTCTCAGGAATTATAATATGAACCTCCTAGGTTTAGCGTTCAACTAAGAATACGAAAAAACAAAGCAAAATTGGTGATAAAAGAAAATTGGGAAGTTGTTTAAAATGACATGCCCTTTTTAAATCATGAAAGTTTTTTTGGACTTGACTGTCCCTTTAAATGACAGGAAATAGTGCTGCCATCTAGTGGTCTTGCAAAGGGATAACATTCTTGAAAATCTGCTGCCATATTGTGCTCCAAAAATGAGGGGGCTCCTCAAAAAAAGATACCGAGATAACAAAGAAAAATTGATAATAGAAGTAAATTAGAAAGTTGTTTAAAAGTGTATGCTCTATCTGAATCACGAAAGAACATTTTTGGTTTTCATATCCCTTTAATATTCATTTTTACTAATCTGCTCCTTATTTCACCTGTGCTCCAGTTCAGATATCCAGAAAATCTAGCCTGTTAGCGAGGCCTGAGGCCTGGAGTTGAAAAGTCCTGCTCTAGAACATTTCACCTGCAATCTTGATCGCAATGAGGATACCTTTATAACATAGCTCTATTGTGATACTTCTTTTGTGCAGCGCCCATTCATCTCTTACCAATTGCTGCGTCTGAACCTACCTGGGTATGTTTTTCATTAAAGGATACAAAGAGAATAACGCAAATTAGATAATGGTAAATAAACTATAAAGATATTTAAAATGGTGTGCTGTATTTGAATCATGAAAGTTTAAAATAAAAAAATAAAAATTCTGTAAGAGCATTTTAATTGTTTGCAATCTTACGCCTAGATTACGAGTTTTGCGGTAAGGTAAAAAGCAGCGTAAACAGGTCCTAATGTTGCTTTTTTACCCCCGCTGCTATTACGAGTCTTGCAGGTATAGGTGTACGGCACACCTTTTTGGCCTTACCGCAAACCTATGGCTAGATTACGAGTCTTGCGTTATGAGGGGTGCCGTGCTAACGTGCAGTTTTTTCTCACCGCTCACTTCCCTGCAGCGCTGGTATTACAGGTTTTTACAAACCCGGCATTAACAGGCAAGAAGTGAGCGCACAGCAAAATTGTGCTCCATACCGCACTCCAATACCAGCGCTGCTTAAGTGAGCGGTGATCTGGTTATAAGTGCTTGTGCACGATTTCCCCATAGACATCAATGGGGAGAGCCGGCTGAGAAAAAGTCTAACACCTGCAAAAAGCAGCGTAAAACTCAGTAACGCAGCCCCATTGATTCTTATGGGGAAACTAAAGTTATGTTTACACCTAACACCCTAACATGAACCCCGAGTCTAAACACCCCTAATCTTACACTTATTTATCCCTAATCTGCTGCTCCCGACATCGCCGACACTTACATTATACTTATTAACCCCTAATCTGCCGCTCCCGACATCACCGCCACCTACATTATACTTATGAACCCCTAATCTGTTGCCCCCAACATCGCCGACACCTACATTATATTTATTAACCCCTAATCTCCCTCCCCCAATGTTGCCGCAACCTACCTAAATTTATTAACCCCTAATCTGCCACACCCAGCGTCGCCGACACTATTCTAAATTTATTAACCCTTTAAACCTAAGTCTAACCCTAACCCTAACACCACCTTAAATATAATTTAAATAAATCTAAATAAAATTACTAAATTAACTAAATTATTCCTATTTAAAACTAAATACTTACCTGTAAAATAAACCCTAAGCTAGCTACATTATAACTAACAGTTATATTGTAGCTAGCTTAGGGTTTATTTTTATTTTACAGGCAAGTTTGTATTTATTTTAACTAGGTAGAATAGTTACTAAATAGTTATTAACTATTTAATAACTACCTAGCTAAAATAAATACAAATTTACCTGTAAAATAAAACCTAAGCTAAGTTACACTAACACCTAACACTACACTACAATTAAATAACTTACCTAAATTAAATACAATTAAATAACTTAAATAAAAGTAGCTAAATTACAAAGAAAAACAACACTAAATTACAGAAAATAAAGAACAAATTACAAGATCTTTAAACTAATTACACCTAATCTAAGAGCCATATCAAAATAAAAAAGCCCCCCCAAAATAAAAAAAAAACCCTAGCCTAAATTAAACTATCAATAGGCCTTAAAAGGGCCTTTTGTGGGGCATTGCCCCAAAGAAATCAGCTCTTTTACCTGAAAAAGAAATACAAACAACCCCCCCAACAGTAAAACCCACCACCCTCACAACCAACCCCCCAAATAAAACCCTAACTAAAAAAACCTAATATCCCCATTGCCCTGAAAAGGGCATTTGAATGGGCATTGACTTAAAAGGGCATTTAGCTCTATTGCTGCCCAAAGCCCTAACCTAAAAATAAAACCCACCCAATACACCCTTAAAAAATCCTAACACTAACCCTCGAAGATTCACTTACCGGGAGAAGTCTTCATCCAAGCGGCAAGTGTCCTCAACGAAGCCCGCAGAAGTGGTCCTCCAGACGGGCAGAAGTCTTCATCCAGACGGCATCTTCTATCTTCATCCTTCCGAAGCGGAGTGGCTCCATCTACAAGACATCTGGTGCGGAGCATCCTCTTCCAACGACGGCTTCTTCGGAATGAAGGTACCTTTAAGTGACGTCATCCAAGATGGCGTCCCTTAGATTCCGATTGACTTAAGGTAGAAAAATCCTTTTGGCTGATGCAATCATCCAATAGGATTGAACTTCAATCCTATTGGCTGATCCAATCAGCCAATAGGATTGAGCTCGAATTTGATTGGCTGATTAGATGAAGACTTGGATGAAGACTTCTCCCTTTTCAGGGCAATGGGGAGCTTAGGTTTTTTTAGTTAGGGTTTTATTTGAGGGGGTTGGATGTGTGGGTGGTGATGCTACAGCTTTGTAGCGTAAAACTCATAAGTACTGATTTTAAAATGCGTTTTGAATCTTGGCGGTAGAGGCTGTACCGCTCACTTTTTGGCCTCCCAGGCAGACTCGTAATACCGGCGCTATGGAAGTCCCATAGAAAAAAGCCTTTACGAAATGTACGTAAGCTGGTTTGCGGTAAGGCCAAAAAAGTGTGCGGTACACCTATACCTGCAAGACTCGTAATAGCAGCAGGCGTAAAAAAGCAGCATTAGGACCTGATAGCGCTGCTTTTTTACCTTAAAACACAACTCGTAATCTAGCCGCTACTTACGTAAATTTCATAAAGCCTTTTTTCTATGGGACTTCCATAGCGCTCGTATTACGAGTTTGTCCTGGGAGGCCAAAAAGTGAGCGGTACAGCCTCTACCGACAAGATTCCTAATGCATTTTAAAGTTATAAGTTTTACACTACAACGCTGTAGCATAAAACTCATAACTAAAGTGCTACAAAGTACTCTAACACCCATAAACTACCTATTAACCACTAAACCGAGGCCCTCCCACATCGCAAATACTATAATACATTTTTTAACCCCTAATCTGCCGCTCCGGACATCGCCGCCACTATAATAAACATATTAACCTCTAAACCGTCACACTCCCGCCTCGCAAACACTAGTTAAATATTATTAACCCTTAATCTGCTGCCCCTAACATCACCTACATGTAGTGATGTCGCGAACCTAAAAATTTGGGTTCGCGAACGGAGAACTCGAACTTCCACAAAAGTTTGCGAACCGGTGAACCGGGCGAACCGCCATAGACTTCAATAGGCAGGCGAATTTTAAAACCCACAGGGACTCTTTCTGGCCACAATAGTGATGGAAAAGTTGTTTCAAGGGCACTAACACCTAGACTGTGGCATGCCGGAGGGGGATCCATGGCAAATCTCCCATGGAAAATTACATAGTTGATGCAGAGTCTGGTTTTAATCCATAAAGGGCATAAATCACCTAACATTCCTAAATTGTTTGAAATAACGTGCTTTAAAACATCAGGTATGATGTTGTATCGATCAGGTAGTGTAAGGGTTATGTGTAAGGGTCACGCCCACTTCACAGTGTGTGCAGTGTAGGTGATATACCTGCCCTGACCATGCTTTGCAGACCAGGTATCAGTGGTCAGATGGACCCTTGCCCCAACACTGTGTGCCAGACATGCCATTATAGCAGACTTATATGGCTTTGGTGTTGCTTTTTGGTAATTAGAAGGCTGCTAAATGCCACTGCGCACCACACGTGTTTTATGCCCAGCAGTGAAGGGGTTAATTATGGAGCATGTAGGCAGCTTGTAGAGTTAATTTTAGCTTAAGTGTAGTGTAGTAGACAACCCAAAGTATTGATCTAGACCCATTTTGGTATATTTCATGCCACCATTTCACCACCAAATGCGATCAAATAAAAAAAAATTGTTCACTTTTTCACAAACTTTAGGTTTCTCACAGAAATTATTTACAAACAACTTATGCAATTATGGCATAAATGGTTGTAAATGCTTCTCTGGGATCCCCTTTGTTCAGAAATAGCAGACATATATGGCTTTGGCGTTGCTTTTTGGTAATTAGAAGGCTGCTAAATGCCACTGCGCACCACATGTGTTTTATGCCCAGCAGTGAAGGGGTTAATTAGTTAGTTTGTAGGGGGCTTGCAGGGTTAATTTTAGCTTTAGTGTAGAGATCAGCCTCCCACCTGACACATCAGACCCCCTGATCCCTTCCAAACAGCTCCCTTCCCTCCCCCACCCCACAATTGTCCCCGCCATCTTAAGTACTGGCAGAAAGTCTGCCAGTACTAACATAAAACATTTTTAATTTTTTTTTTAAATTTTTTAGCATATTTACATATGCTGTGGTGTAGCATCCCCCCTTAGCCCCCAACCTCCCTGATCCCCACCAAAACAGCTCTCTAACCCTCCCTATCTGCCTTATTGACGGCCATTTTGGGGATAGAATTCTATCAGCAAATCGGAATCTAAGGGATGCCATCTTGGATGACGTCACTTAAAGAAACATTCCTTCCGAAGAAGCTGTCGATTGAAGAGGATGCTCCGCGCCAGATGTCTTGAAGATGGAGCCACTCCATGTCGGAAGGATGAAGATAGAAGATGCCGTCTGGATGAAGACTTCTGCCCGTATGGAGGACCACTTCTGCCCGTCTGAAGGACCACTTCTGCCGGCTTCATTGAGCACATCTTGCCGCTTGGATGAAGACTTCTCCCGGTACGTGAATCTTCGGAGGTTAGTGTTAGGATTTTTTAAGGGTGTATTGGGTGGGTTTATTTTTTAGGTTAGGGTTTTGGGCAGCAATAGAGATAAATGCCCTTTTAAGTCAATGCTCATCCAAATGCCCTTTTCAGGGCAATGGGGAGCTTAGTTTTTTTTTAGTTAGGCTTTTATTTGGGGGGTTGGTTGTGTGGGTGGTGGGTTTTACTGTTGGGGGGTTGTTTGTATTTTTTTTTACAGGTAAAAGAGCTGATTTCTTTGGGGCAATGCCCCGCAAAAGGCCCTTATAAGGGTTATTGGTAGTTTAGGCTAGGGTTTTTTTTTATTTTGGGTGGGCTTTTTTATTTTGATAGGGCTTTTAGATTAGGTGTAATTAGTTTAAAGATCTTGTAATTTGTTTTTTATTTTCTGTAATTTAGTGATTTGTTTTTTTTTTTGTAATTTAGCTAATTTTATTTAATGTATTTAATTGTATTTAATTTAGGGAATTTATTTAATTGTATTGTAGTGTAGTGTTAGGTGTTATTGTAACTTAGGTTAGGTTTTATTTTACAGGTAAATTTGTATTTATTTTAGCTAGGTAGTTATTAAATAGTTAATAACTATTTAGTAACTATTCTACCTAGTTAAAATAAATACAAACTTGTCTGTAAAATAAAAATAAAACCTAAGCTAGATACAATGTAACTATTAGTTATATTGCAGCTAGCTTTGGGTTTATTTTATAGGTAAGTATTTAGTTTTGAATAGGAATAATTTAGGGAATCATAGTAATTTGTATTTAGATTTATTTATATTATATTTAAGTTAGGGGTTGTTAGGGTTAGGGTTAGACTTAGGTTTAGGGGTTAATAAATTTAGAATAGTGGCAGCGACGTTGGGGACGGCAGAGTAGGGGTTAATAAGTATAATGCAGGTGTCGGCGATGTCGGGGGCGGCAGATTAGGGGTTAATAATTGTAAGATTAGGGGTGGTTTATACTCTGGGTTCATGTTAGGGTGTTAGGTGTAAACATAAAATGTGTTTCCCCATAAGAATCAATGGGGCTGCGTTACTGAGATTTATGCTGCTTTTTGGCAGGTGTTAGACTTTTTCTCAGCCGTCTCTCCCCATTGATGTCTATGGGGAAATCGTGCACGAGCACGTACAACCAGCTCACCGCTCACTTAAGCAGTGCTGGTATTGGAGTGCAGTGTGGAGCACAATTTTTCTCTACGCTCACTTCTTGCCTATTAACGCTGGGTTTGTAAAAACCTGTAATACCAGCGCTGCAGGTAAGTGAGCGGTGAGAATAAACTGCACGTTAGCACCGCACCCCTCATAACGCAAGACTCGTAATCTACCCGTTAGTACTTGCATCTGAATTTTGATTTTCATGTCCCTTTAATGGAAGGATTACTCACTACAATGAAACCCTGGAAAATCTAGGTGAATCAATGTTCATTGAAAACAACCTCACAAGCATATATGAATCTAGGCCGTTTCTAAACTTCAGCACAGTTTCACACTGTATATGTACAGATCAGTCAATAAAGTCTACAATTCAAATATCCTAGAAAGGCAATTTGCCTTGTTAATATGTTATGTTTACTGTCATTTACTTTTTATAATAATTCAAGCCTTATGGATATCCATCAGTGGTTTTCCACATATTTTATATTATCCATATCTTAAAATCTCCACTTGATTGAAAGTCTTCCAACACAAGGCCAGCAGATCTGTTTTATTGGTGTTGTCATTCTTTATACAACTTTATGGAAACTAAAACTGCCAAAAAAATTGGCCCTCTTTAAGTATAAATGACGACCATGTATGAGAAACATATAACAGCAGATCTATTTAATAGACTATATTATTACAAAGTATATGCAAAAGAAACAAGACTCAGCTTTACTTAATTTATTTTCATGCTTCTAATGCATAGCTAAAAATGTTTTAAGTCACTTGGAAAAAACAAAGGCTGTCTGGTGTCTTGGGTTTGTTCCTGGAAATAATGATGTCATAGAAAAGTTGTCTTCTGCTAACGCTTAAGAAAAAAAACTTCAAAGAAGGGTAAGCAACCTTGCTATGATACACAGCATCTGAGAAGCAGGAGAACTAGATGTGTTGTGTGTTTCTAAGTATAATCAATAAACAATTGTGTAATGATATTTCCTGTTTTTGAAATGTAGTGGATTCTTACTGGATATTGGGTGCTAGCAGGCAAGAAAAAGTTAATTTCGTTAATATTAACATGAATCTTATGACACCAAATCTGTATGATAAATATAATCTCTCTCTCTCTCTCTCTCTCTCTCTCTCTCTCTCTCTCTCTCTCTCTCTCTCTCTCTCTCTCTCTCTCTCTCTCTCTCTCTATATATATATATATATATATATATATATATATATATATATATATGAAAGAATGAAGTTTGGACAAGCGCACAAGAAAGCACACCTAGTGAAGCCTGTTTACAACAAAAAATTCACTGTACACAAGTATAATTAGTCACTCACGTGATTTAACCTCATCCAGTATGGGGTATAGATAAGACGCTTTTGTTAAAGTTGATGTCTCCTTCCGCTCTCCTTATATTTTCACCACTGTTGTCCTTCTGTTCCTCTCCAGCTGGTTGACAGGTTGTATATCCCCAAACGTGGAGATAAATGAACTTGAAGGGTTAGTCCACTTTATAATTCCAGGGGTGTATAAGGGAAGTAATTGTTCCAGAATTTGTGTATATATATATAATAAAACACACTTTATTCGAGTCCAGATTAAAATATGTACATATACACTTAACAAAAACAACTCAAAAGGTTAAAAGCCACAAACAATGGCCGTATAAATTAAGCAGCACGAACGGAATGAACTGGCATATGTAGTAATATAGGTAGGACTACCTCTGATGAAGCAACCAATGGTGTTGCGAAACGCATTAGGCTCCGCCCCCCGCCACACGCACAGTTTGTATCACTGCTGAACCGGTGCGATTTAGTACATACAAGATTGTGTGATCTGGAAGTACTAGCACACGGTGTATACATTGTTTTTAAATATATTGATTAGCAGCAAAATAACGGCATAACATCAGGTATATTACTACATATGCCAGTTCATTCCATTCGTGCTGCTTAATTTATACGGCCATTGTTTGTGGCTTTTAACCTTTTGAGTTGTTTTTGTTAAGTGTATATGTACATATTTTAATCTGGACTTGAATAAAGTGTGTTTTATTTTATATATATATATATATATATATATATATATATATATATATATATATATATATATATATAGATAGATATATCTACACACAAAGTCTGGAACAATTACTTCCCTTATAAACCCCTGAAATTATAAAGTGGACTAACCCTTCAAGTTCATTTATCTCCACGTTTGGGGATATACAACCTGTCAACCAGCTGGAGAGGAACAGAAGGACCACAGTGGGGAAAATATAAGGAAGAGCGGAAGGAGACATCAACTTTAACAAAAGCGTCTTATCTATACCTCATACTGGATGAGGTTAAATCACATGAGTGGTTAATTATACTTGTGTACAGTGAATTCTTTGTTGTAAACAGGCTTTACTAGGTGTGCTTTCTTGTGCGCTTGTCCAAACTTCATTCTTTCAGAGGCCGCTTTTTTAAGAGGACACTCTCATCATCTGACGAAGCAGCAGAGAGATAAAAGGCACTTGGGAACTGTCACACGAGCTGTTACAATCTGACCCTGTTGTGGACAGCCTATTGATTTAAAAACTACTGTGCTGGACTAGGTCTGTATCCTAGCGATACTATTTACAGACTCATTGGTGTAAACATTTAAAGGCTGTTACCTCTCATATATTGTAACTATATATTTAGTAACATCTAGATATTTATAAATATAGTATATTTATACTTGTGTCCAGGTATATTACCTAAGTCCCAGCTACATATTCCTAAGCGCAGATTTATTCCTATTGTTACTGAATATATATATATATATATATATATATATATATCTGTTATCTATCTATCTAATCTATATGTCTGTCTGTATTTATCTGCTTGTCTATCTAATGACACCAAATCTGTATGATAAATATAATCTATCTATCTATCTATATATATATACTTCACCATTATTTGAATAGACAATTATTGACAATACAATGGGTTGTGCTGAAGAGCATTGTGACTTTAAACGCAACACTGTCATCGACTTTACCAAGAGACAGTTTGGGAAATGTCTGATTATTCAGATAACCAAGGGGAAACCTGAAGGGGGTGCATTAACATAAAACATCCTTATAATGGTAATGTGCAACAGTGTACGACTGTAGTGAAAAAAGTGACAATCGTGAATGTCAATCGTTAATATTAATACATATACATTGAAACTGGCATTTGACGTAAAAAATAATAATTAATTGATACTAAAAGATGTGAACATATATATCTATACTGTTATTAGTGGAAGTCCACACCGTAAAAAACCTTTGCAGAGGGAATTTCCAAAGTGCAGGGACGAAATCAAAAGTCCAGTGGTAGTTTCTCTGTGCTGTGAAGTTAATAAAAGGATAGTCCAGTGTTGCTGTTGAACACAATGATAAGGCTTGCTCCGCTTGGGTAACAAGATGAGATCGAACACCTCTAGAAATTAGAAGAAAGAGAAGGGGCGCCTCATAGTGAATTCCATTACAAATAATGAGAAACAAAGAATAAAAAACTACTCACAATGGTATATGCAATATATGCAGGTTAACACTTGCAGTGGTCAGCTCACTGGTCACACTTGTGACGACGAGCGGTATCTCCGTGGGAACTTTGCAGTAAGTCCCGGATCTGTAGAAGGGAGCCGAATCTGGATGCTCTGTGTATAAATTAAATTCAGGTGTGTCCTCTGTTCTGTCACTCATCTTGATCGTCGTTGATCAGCTATGTATTTCTACATATCAAAACTCCCAGAAGCTGATATGACTATCAGCTCCCCTCTACAGATCCGGGACTTACTGCAAAGTTTCCACGGAGAAACCGCTCGTCATCACTAAGAGCTTTATTTAGGATATATAAATATACATATCATGTTGTGAATGTACAGTATAATCATCAAAAATACTGCAATAAAAAGCTTTGATGTACAAACTGTAAAGAATACTAAAGAAGATATACACATACGTATTACAATTGTATCATTCAAGATAACACTCTTTAAATCAATGTATTTCCCATATAGAACCAATGCTAACATTGTGAACCTCCTCTGGGTCCTTTAGTAGGTCAAGTATATATGGTGTTGGGCGCGTATAGAACATAGATCAAGGAAAGGGGAAATAAAGAGTTGTAAAAATCTGACTGATGTAGAATTATTAAACTTAGTCGCATACAACAAACAATTGATGTATGTTGTTGATTGTCGTTAATAGTAAGCTAAGAGGGGTATTAGCAAGGATACATGGGAGAGTAATAGTAAATCTAAGATGTGGAGGTTTGGGGAATATAATTGATCTACAGGTCATCTCACAGAGATAAACCTTCTATGTTAAAATGAGATTTCCATCTCACTAGGGAGATCAATTACAGATGCTTAAACATAAGATTGATGGATGGATTACATTTGATTGAGTAAAATAAAAACTTTCCAACTTTTAGGCTATTGGATAGTGTCAGTACTCTAAGAAAGTGCATTTATGCCCTCTGTTGGATATGTAACGGCTAAACAATATCTAACATAAAATGGACTTTGAAGTATTCCAGGAATTTGTGAATTAGAGGTGTAAATTGTTACTTTATGTATATGTATTAGCTACCTATTTCTTAGTTAGCCCAGGCCATGGGCCACATAAAGATGGTCATGTGTAAGTTGTATTGCTATACCTAAGTTGCATTAAGACATATAATGAAATGGTCAGACGAACCAACAGGCCCATTCATTTGGAAGTTAGACGACACTATCCTTTATGACCTTCAGATAATACAGAAACTCCAGGAGACACTTCTGGAGTACTTACAAATTAATAACCCCTCGACTACTAATAATTTTTCTATTTGGGAAGCCCATAAATGTCTAATGCGAGGTGACCTTATTAAATTAAAGGCCCAGATAAGGAAATCCCAAAGAATAGTTTTTCAGGAATTAACATCTAGATACTCAGAATTAGAGTACTTACACAAACAATCGCCCTTAAACTCAGACTTGTTAACGCAGATAGAGGATGCTAGAAAAGCTTTAGATAATTACCTACAAATAGAATATCACACAATGAAACAAAAAGCAGACAGCATGTTTTACTACGAGAGTAATAGAGCTGGGAAATTACTAGCACGAGCCTTAAAGAAGAAAAGACTTAAACACCATATCTATGAACTTTGACCAGATAGTAGCACTCCACTTAAAACCACTATACTAAAGGCATTCCATACTTATTATACAAAGCTATATAACCTGCATCCTGGCAACAGTACTCACCAAGAACCCTCTAACATAAAAAACTACCTACAAAATTGCCACACGCCCCGATTAGAGAAAGACCAAATAGCAGATTTAAACGCCCCAATATCCACAGCGGAAATTGTACACACTGTAAAAGCTTTGAATAATGGGAAAAGCCTTGGCCCAGATGGCTTCACCACAAAATATTATCAGCTATTCTCGGAAATTCTCTCTCCCAACTTGTGCAGGGTTTTTAATGACATCTCCCAAGGAACTTCTTTTCCACCCCAGATGCTAGAGGCTCATGTGGTAGTTATTCCCAAACCGGGAAAACCAGCCGTTCCCCTGCTGCATTTAGGCTGATATCTTTATTAAATGTCGATATTAAAATATACGCCAAAATCATTGCCTCTCAAATAAATAAAATCCTCCCCAACCTAATACATCTAGATCAAGTGGGTTTCTTGACACGAGTAAGTGACTGGTGCAAGCAGGCCCCACACAAGGAGTGGGTCTCGATTGAACATGAGATGACAAGCTGTAAACAGCTAGGGGGGTTATGCTGGCTCCCAGTTGAGAGGGACAGGTTATATCCAGTTCTACCCTGGCTGGTTAGGGACAAACATTACAAGTTTGGGAAACATCATAAACAAATTTCTCACCCTACTCCCCACTAACACCTCTCCTAGACAACTCCACATTTCCACTCTCTACTGTAGTCACAGGAAATCACTATACATAGAGCGAAACCCTGTTACGCTCTTCTCTCAGATGCTGGATTGAGACCTCAGGAAGAAGTAATGGAGATTCTTGGGATTCAGTTTAGCAACTGGTTCAAATTTATGCAATTGTCCCACTACATTTCTTCACACCCGGCGAAACAATACATCACTAGACCTCTCACTCCTTTTGAGACACTATGTTGGCTACCTCACCCATGAAAAGGAATTTTGTCATTAACGTATAAGCTTATGAGCACTCCCCCAGTAGATAGACTCCAATCTTATGTGTCAAGATGGTAGGGTGAAATGAAGAACACTCTTCCTGTTACAGACTGGTATAAAATCTTTTCACAAATGAGCAAATCATCTTCCCCCATAGTGCATATGCAAATGAATTTCTTTGCAGCTGGTACTATACCCCTGTCAGGTTAGGAAAAAGGATATTCGGCTACTTGCTGGAGGGGGCTGCACCGACCTAGATTCATTCATACATATATGGTGGACATGCCCCGTGGTGGTAACATACTGGTCTCATATTAAGATAGAAATAGAAAAAGTCCTTTCAGTTTCCCTGTCAATGTGCCCCTGGGTTTTCTTATTTAATAAATTTGCCCATATAAAATGCCTTCTCTGCCAAGAACTTTTACGAATCATGATTAATACGGCTAAGCGGATTATCCCAGCCAATTGGAAAAATACTGGCCTACCTAATAGCCAACACTGGATAGATAGGATGGACATAGCGGTACATTTGGAAAAATATCATTATACTCAAAGCAAGAATTTGGAAGAATTCCATGCAATGAGCTTCCTATGGGAAGAATATAAATCACAACATCATTTAGTCCCAGATAGGTAGAGCTATCCTGTAGGTTCTATATCCTGAGGGTGCAATATTCAAAGGGAACAGGCGGAGACTCCATACACTGGTAATTTGTAATGTGAAATGTTTGATGTCTCAATGGAGTGTTTACATATGTTGACTAATATGTTGTTAAAATATTTTGCACAGCTCCGTTATTTCTTTCTATTATTTATTGTAAATATGAAAAATTGTCAATAAAGCTGGTTTGAAAACTGAAAAAAAAAAGACATATGATGAAGTAAAAGTTTACTATTTAAAAATAAAAGGCGTTCCCCTTAGTGTCCTTATATATATTTTGAGAATTAAAATCCCTGTTTTTATAAAGTGATATGGGTATTGGCATTGGTGATTAGTAGCGTTACACGTTATCAACCTTTCAATTTATATTATGAAGCATTGTAGTCCCAGTGAGACGCAGCTATTAGACCTAAGGCCTGGGATAGACCCAAATCACTACACAACTCAAAAACACAGAACAACAAAACGTTTATAACTTTAGTGTGCCAGCAATCATTATGCGTGGCAATGGCCAGGTGTATTTTTAATCAACCCCCCATGTCCAGCCTGCCATAATAAATAGTATGGGAGAAAGTAAGTTGAGAATATTTGCCAGAACCCAGCAAGTGGCACAAAGGATCAGAATTCTCTTTACCATGTTGAGGGTCCTTGAGAGCTGGGAATCTTACTATGCTGAATAGCTCCTCCGGAACCCCAAACTTCTCCAATGCCTTATGTGAGTTATCCGTTGGGGTGTCTTGGTTTGGTAGATATGGCGACTTATCACTTGAACTTTGATAAACTATATAGAAAAGAGCATACGGGTGACTGGTCTGATGTGCTGGCGTCTTTTTTGTCCCCTCGTCAGAAATATTTGGTTCAATGTAGGGGCCGTGTTTTCATGCATTTCTCAGCTTTCATCGACGATGCAACCCAAAATGCACTTCTCTGAGGTCCCGGTGGGATTGTAGTTGTCGAGTGTAAGTCCACTTGGGACGCCTCTGCAGTGTGCTGGGCACTGTATTTCTCGTGTTGAGCGGGTCAATGCTCCACGAAGGCTAGTCGAGTTTGATCTGCTGTTCTAAGCTGTGTATTCCGTGAAATGCGTCCAGCTCCATCTGTGCATTCCCCAATAGTGGAAGCCCCTGGATTTTAGGCATATGTTCAGGTATGTTAGTGCCTACTTTGTTTGAGTTTGTTCCGTCCGAGTAGCCATTTTGGGTATCTTGATCCCCTTCTCGTCATCTAGCCGTTGTATTAAGTAATCATAAGGTGCTTTGTCTATGAACTTTTGCATGATTCTTGTGAATCTTTCTGAGAACTCCTCATGGCTCAGCTGCATTTGTTCCTCCGCCATATTCCTTTTGTTGTAAATGTCTTGCAGGTAAGATTCTGCTTATACCCTCTGCTATTAATGCCTTAAGATAGTGTTGAGTTATATTCAGTCAAAGCTATGTGGTGGTGAAGAATCAGTAAGTCGAAATGATCTGACGGCACCGATAACCCGTTTCTTCCCAGGTGGGAGGGTGGGTTAATGCCTAACAATGGGCCGCGGCCCTAGGCCCTTAAGTTCCGATCTGAGTCCCCAGATTCATGTACACAGCTAGTCAAGTATGGGACCACAACTATCACAGCTGTGGTACCTTAGTGTTGTATGTTCTTATTCTTGCTGTTAAATCACAATAATTGGCAAACTATTACAAACTCGACCGGAGCCTTCAGAAAATGCGTCCTTACTAGTACGCTGCACGGACATGCCCCCGTGAGTAGTTTTTTATTCTTTTGTTTCTCATTATTTGTAACGGAATTCACTATGAGGTGCCCCTTCTCTTTCTTCTAATTGTGAAATGTCTGCCCTGCTAGATTTGCCCTGATCAAGTGCTATTATTGTGAAGTAGAAGTGTCTACAAATAACAACAAACCAGCTAAAAAGCGGTAGACCACACAAACTCACAGCCTGTTGTAAAAATCACCTATTATCTATTGCATCACTCACAACAGAGGTCTCAATTGCCTCTGGAATCAACAGTAGCTTAAGAATTGTGTGTCAGGAGCTTCATGAAATGGGTTTTCACAGGCGAGAAGCTGGACACAAGCCTCACCTCAACAAGTGCAAAGTCAAGTGTCTGCTGGAGTGGTATAAAGCACACTACCAGACTCGAGCAGTGTAAAGGTGTTCTCTGTAGTGATGAATCATGGTTCACTATCTGGCAGTCTGATGAAATCATCTGGGTGTAGCAGATGCCAGCATAACGTTACCTACCAGAATGCATTCTGCCCACTGTACAGTTTGGTGGAGGAGGGATTGTGGTCTGGGGTTATTTTTCAGGGTTTGGGCTAGGCCTTTAGTCCCAGTGAAACATGCTTTTGAAATGCTTATATAGGTGTGATGGTCATGTGTCCCCATACTTTTGGTCATATAGTGTATATATATACAGTATATATATATAGCAAGACGACAGTTGATTTTCTTACAATACTTACAAAAAAAGAAAGACTCTCTTCAGTGCCACAATGGTTTAAATACATTGCAGACAGTTTGTAGGTTCACTGTATCATTAAAGGAATATAAAAGTGCAAAAAGAAAAGGCTCTAATTAAAGGGGATAAGGACAAACACCATGTGGGACTTCAAGAATGCCTGGGATAAGCATAAGTCTATGCTACAAGATAGATCATTTTACATTTCTAGGAAACTGTGGGCAGACATGTTGGGCCTATGGTTTTTGTCTGCCATCTAAATCTAGGGTTTTATGTTTCTAATATGTTAGATCATTTTATTTTTGCAACATTCTTTTTAGTCCCAGCAAAGAGATTAAACAGACAACTCCACAGCTGACTTGGAGCTAAATTAACACAAACACAGTGACTCCAGCCTCGCTAAAAAAAGGAGTGACTCCTATGGATCCTGCAATAAAACAATAAAGGTGTTTTTTTTTTAGCAAGACTGGAGTCACTGTGTTTATATGCAGATATTTAACTTGGCAGTCTTAGACTCCGTGCCTGCAACTATATGTAAGCTGTTTTAAACCATTGGTGAGTTAATGACAAGAGACAAATATGTGTAGCCACCAATCCCCAGCTAGCTTCCAGTAGTGGGAGAGTGGGCGCCTCTATCTATTCTAGCTTTACTATAGCTTCCAGTAGTGCATTACTGCTGATGAGGATCTGTACATGCTATTTACAACAAAGGATACTAATAGAACAAAGTGAATATGATAATAGAATTACATTTAAAAGTGTCTTATTATGACAGGCTTAAAGGGACATGAAACCCAATTTTTTTCTTTTATGATTTAGAAAGAGCATGTAATTTTAAACAACTTTCTAATTTACTTCTATTATCTCATTTGCTTCATTCTCGTGATATTCTTTGCTGAAAAGCATCTCTAGATAGGCTAATTAGATGCTGATTGGTGGCTGCACATAGATGCCTCGTGTGATTGGCTCACCCGTGTGCATTGCTATTTCTTCAACAAAGGATATCTAAAAAATGAAGCAAGTTAGATAACAGAAGTACATTGGAATGTTATTTAAAATTGTATTCTCTACCTGAATTATAAAAGAAAAATGTTGGGTTAGTGTCCCTTTAAAGTGAGCAAATAGCTGGCATGCATAAATATAATAAACACAAGAAATATATTCAAAGATTAAAGATGTTTTAAAAAGGGTTCTTAACATCTAAATGAAAACGAAGTAAACACGTTAAAAAGGGAGAACATTTAGGCCTAGATTACGAGTTGTGCGTTAGGGTTAAAAAGCAGCGTTAAGAGGTCCTAACGCTGCTTTTTAACGCCCGCTGGTATTTTAAGAGTCTTGCAGGTACAGGTGTACCGCTCACTTTTTTGGCTAGACTCAGAAATACCGCAAATCCACTTACGTCAATTGCGTATCCTATATTTTCAATGGGATTTGCATAGCGCCGGTATTACGAGTCTGACCAAAAGTGAGCGGTAGACCCTCTCCTGTCAAGCATGGTACCGCATTTAAAAGTCAGTAGTTAAGAGTTTTACACTACAACTCCGTAGCATAAAACTCTTAATTAAAGTGCTAAAAAGTACACTAACACCCATAAACTACCTATTAACCACTAAACCGAGGCCCTCCCACATCACAAACACTAAAATGAATATTTTAACCCCTAATCTGCTGAACTGGACATCACCGCCACTATAATAAATATATTAACCCCTAAACCGCCGCACTCCTGCATTGCAAACACTAGTTAAATATTATTAACCCCTAATCTGCCGTCCCTAACATCGCCGCCACCTACCTACATTTATTAACCCCTAATCTGCCGCACCCAATGTCACTGCCACTATATTAAATGTATTAACCCCTAAACCTAAGTCTAACCCTAACCCCCCCAACTTAAATATAATTACAATAAATCTAAATAAAATTAATACAATTAACTAAATACTGCCTATTTAAAACTAAATACTTACCTATAAAATAAACCCTAAACTAGCTACAATATAAGTAATAGTTACATTGTATCTCGCTTAGGGTTTATTTTTATTTTACAGGCAACGTTGTATTTATTTTAACTAGGTAGAATAGTTATTAAATAGTTATTAACTATTTAATAACTACCTAGTTAAAATAAAGACAAATTTACCTGTAAAATAAAACCTAACCTAAGTTACAATAACACCTAACACTACACAATAATTAAATAAATTAACTAAATTAAATACAATTAATTACAATTAAATAAAATGATCTAAAGTACGAAACCCCCCCACTAAATTACAGAAAATAATAAAGAAATTACAAGATTTTTAAACTAATTACACCTACTCTTATCCCCCTAACAAAATAAAAAAGCCCCCCAAAATAAAAAAGCCCTACCCTACACTAAATTACAAATAGCCCTTAAAAGGGCCTTTTGCGGGGCCTTGCCCCAAAGTAATCAGCTCTTTTACCTGTAAAAAAAAGTACAAATACCCCCCCAACATTAAAACCCACCACCCACACTACCAACCCTACTCTAAAACCCACCCAATCCCCCCTTAAAAAAAAACTAATACTAACCCCCTGAAGATCACCTTACCGGGAGACGTCTTCACCCAACCGGGCCGAAGTCCTCAACAAAGCTGGGAGAAGTCTTCATCCAACTGGGCAGAAGTGGTCCTCCAGACGGACAGAAGTCTTCATAAAGACGGCATCTTCTATCTTCATTCATCCGGCGAGGAGCGGGTCCATCTTCAAGACATCCGATGCGGAGCATTCTCTTCTTTCCATGGCCGACGACTGAATGAAGGTTCCTTTAAATGATGTCATCCAAGATGGCTTCCCTTCAATTCCGATTGGCTGATAGAATTCTATCAGCCAATCGGAATTAAAATAGAAAAAATCCTATTGGCTGATGCAATCAGCCAATAGGATTGAAGTTCAAACCTATTGGCTGATTGCATCAGCCAATAGGATTTTTCTACCTTAATTCCGTTTGGCTAATAGAATTCTATCAGCCATTCGGAATTGAAGGGACGCCATCTTGGATGACGTCACTTAAAGGAACCTTCATTCAGTCGTCAGCCGTAGAAAGAAGAGGATGCTCCGCGTCGGATGTCTTGAAGATGGACCCTCTCCGCACTGGAAGGATGAAGATAGAAGATGCCATCTGGATGAAGACTTCTGCCCGTCTGGAGGACCACTTCTGCCCGCCCCGGTTGGATGAAGACTTCTGCCCGTCTGGAGGACCACTTCTGCCAGGTTGGGTGAAGACATCTCCCGGTAAGGTGATCTTCAAGGGGTTAGTGTTAGTTTTTTTAAGGGGAGATTGGGTGGGTTTTAGAGTAGGGTTGGTTGTGTGGGTGGTGGGTTTTAATGTTGAGGGGAGGAATTGTAATTTTTTTTTCAGGTAAAAGAGCTGATTACTTTGGGGCAATGTCCCGCAAAAGGCCCTTTAAAGGGCTGGTAAAAGAGCTGATTACTTATTTGTAATTTAGTGTAGGGTAGGGCTTTTTTTATTTCGGGGGGCTTTTTTATTTTGTTATGGGTATTAGATTAGGTGTAATTAGTTTAAAAATCTTGTAATTTGTTTATTATTTTCTGTAATTTAGTGTTTGTTTGTTTTTGTACTTTAGATAATTTTATTTAATTGTAATTAAGTGTATTTAATTTAGGTAATTAATTTAATTATGGTGTAGTGTTAGGTGTAATTGTAACTTAGGTTAGGTTTTATTTTACAGGTACTTTTGTATTTATTTTAGCTAGGTAGTTATTAAATAGTTAATAACTATTTAATAACTATTGTACCTAGTTAAAATAAATACAAACTTGCCTGTAAAATAAAAATAAACCCTAAGCTAGCTACAATGTAACTATTAGTTATATTGTAGCTAGCTTAGGGTTTATTTTATAGGTAAGTATTTAGTTTTAAATAGGAATTATTTAGTTAATTGTAGTAATTTTATTTAGATTTATTTAAATTATATTTAAGTTAAGGGGGGGTTAGGGTTAGACTTAGGTTTAGGGGTTAATAACTTTATTATAGTGGTGGCGACGTTGTGGGCGGCAGATTAGGGGTTAATAAATGTAGTTAGGTTGCGGCGTCATTGGGGGCGGCAGATTAGGGGTTAATAAATATAATGTAGGTGTCGGCGATGTTGGGGGCAGCAGATTAGGGGTTCATAAGTATAATGTAGGTGGTGGTGGTGTCCGGAGCGGCAGATTAATTGGTTACTAATATAATGTAGGTGTCGGCAATGTCAGGGGTGGGAGATTAGGGGTTAATAAGTGTAAGATTAAGGGTGTTTAGACTTGGGGTTCATTTTAGGGTGTTAGGTGTAGACATAACTTTTATTTCCCCATATGAATCAATGGGGCTGCGTTAGGAGCTTTACGCTGCTTTTTTGCAGGTGTTAGGTTTTTTTTCAGTCGGCTCTCCCCCATTGATTCCTATGGGGAAATCGTGCAAGAGCACGTTTTACCAGCTCACCGCTAACGTAAGCAGCACTGGTATTGAGGTGAGATGTGCGGCTAAATTTTGCTCTTCGCTAACATTTTTGCGGTTAACGCCGGGTATCTAAAAACCCGTAATACCAGCGCTGTCTGTAAGTGAGCTGTGAGCATAAACTGCTCGTTAGCACCACGTAGCTTCTAACACAAAACTCGTAATCTAGGCGTTAGAATTTTATGTTTAATTATGTTATGTTGTTATATGTTGGCATTGCATTCAAATAATGCTATTTATTGGAAATATATTTTTACCAAACAGAATATACCTAACTGGGGATACTCCATATGGTAGATTTTTTTTGTTGAAAGTAAAAAAAATTAAGATTAGTGGGGAATAAAATGTGGCTGTTTTTTTTTCTTGAAGGGGCATATTACTCAAGCTGTATATGAAAGAAAAACAGTTAATACTTTAAAAATGAAAAAGGTTAAGTTAATGCATTTTGGGCCAGATTACAAGTGGAGTGCTCCCCTTTGTTATAACATCGCATGATAATGTGCGCTGGTATTAAAAGTTAATAATTGCTAGGAAGCATTGCGCTCACGAGAGCGTGCTTCTGATGTCACAGATGTCACAGATGGCATCAGAGCTTGCGCAGTGAAGGAAGTATGTAGTGCAGTGATGGGAAGCATTTATAAATATATATATGAATATATACATATATATTTATGTGTTAATTTGTGTATATTCACATATTAACACATACATATATATGTTTATAATCATATACGTATATATTTACATTCCGTTCTTAGGGAACAAACAGTTCCCACAGACATCAATGTAAAGGCAATTTTCACCCCACTCCTACCAACTTTAAGCCCCAAAACTGCCTAGTGCTGTTCATTTTTTATAAAAAAAAATGTTCAATTTTTTTAAAATAAAAAACTAAATGCCCTCTATTTTGAGGGCATTTGGGGCACTTTTAGAAAATGAATCAGAGATCTGATGTCTCGTTAATTTTCAAAGCGCTAATTGCTACTGCAAGGTCGCAGTAGCAGTAACAAGCCATTATACACTGATTTTTTCTTTGTATACATGTTTTGTAGATGATCTATTTATATAGCCCATAAAGTTTTTTTTAAATGTATAGTTTAGCTTATTTTTAAATAACATTGCTCTGATTTTCAGACTCCTAAACAAGCCCCAAAGTTTTATGTGAATACCGTCAGCTACCTACTCCAGCTTGCTCCTGTTTGTGTAAAGGGTCTTTTCATATGCAAAAGAAGGGGGAGGGGGGGAGTGTCTTATTTGCCACTTGCAGTGGGATTTCCAGCTACCTTTTCAACAGAGCTAAAACTGAGAGATTCTAAGTAAGTTTTTAAACAGTTTTATACTGGAGTTTTATATCAGTAGCTATGCATCTTATTATTTATAGTAGTGTCTATTACATGCAGTTATGTAAAAATGAGTATATATTGTCCCTTTAATTATTGCGCTCCTGCAAATGGGCATATTTGTCAGTTTGCGGCAGCTCAATAATTTAGCGCTCCACTTGTAATCTAGCCCTTTGTGTACACTTGATAACTACTGTAGCTATTGCTCCCTGGCTTGCAACTCTTAGTGAAAATGTTGGTTGACTAAGCCCCCAAACATCTTTATAAATTCCTGAACAAATCTGTGTAATACTCTTTAAAATATACTCTTTTTTTTGTGGGTAACAGAGAAAAGTTTTGAGTGCAATATCCCTTTATCTCAACACCTTTCTAAAAACTAAAGTAATTTATGTAAGAATCAGCTTTATAATTTAACCCTTTAGCTGCTGAGCCATCTTCACCCCTGTGCTTTTTGAAGTTTGTAGATGCTCATATTTAGGCCCTAGCCACTCTACTTTTGTTTTTGTTTTTAGTGAGAAACCAACACGTTATATACCCTTTTTTCAAAAGACACAGCAGATTCAAACTATACCATTATATTATGTATAGATCATGTAGTGTAAGAAACCTGCAATAAAAAGTGTGAAAAAAATGCACAGTGATCACAGGCTACTAAAATGTATATCGGGGTTTATTTTTTAAGAAGGGCTTAGGCACTTTAAAGCAAGGGGTCTTGGGGGTCTCTAGGCCTTTTTGAGGGCCTGTTAGAGAAGTTAGATGATCTGTTGTGCTTAAAACATGTGTGTACCTTAATTTTTAAAAAATTTTTTTTGCATTTATGCTTAAACCCCCAAGACATGAGATTACCTTTCAAGTGGTGGGTCTTGGAGGTTTCCAGCGCATAAGAGAGATAAGCTTGAGGGGTTTGAAAGCCTCCATCCAGCTCCCTTAAGCACTCTTCCTCTTCTTGGCACTTCTTGGTTTTCAGTGATTGGTGACATCACCACGGGCCATGGACAATGCTGAAGCACTAGACCACCAGGAATTAGATAAGGGAGCAAGGGTGAGTGTGTCCGCGATGAGTTCTGAAATCCCACCCCCCTCACTGCATGACAACACGTGGTCATCATTCGCAGTAAACACATTGGCTGATGATGACCTTGGGGCTGATTTATCAATGTCTGCCCGACATGATATGCAGTAGCGTATCATGTCTGACATACATCGCTGAATGCCGACAGCATATTTTGAGGAAAACGTATATAGGGGTCAATTGATTAAATGCTGGGCAGACATAATTCGCTGTAGCGAATGATGTCCGTCCGTCATTGCTAAATGTCAACAGCATACGCTGTCGGCATTTAACATTGCACAAGCAGTTCTGGTGAAATGCTTGTGCAATGCTGCCCCCTGCAGATTCCCGGCCAATCGGTTCAATCAACCCGATCGTGTAGGATCGGGTGGATTGATGTCTAAAGCCTCAGAGGCAGCGGATCAGTTAAGGAGCATCGGTCTTAAGATCGCTGCTTCTTAAAGGGACAGTAAACCTTAAAAATAATGTTATATAATTCTGCACATCGGTCTTAAGATCGCTGCTTCTTAAAGGGACAGTAAACCTTAAAAATAATGTTATATAATTCTGCATACAGCTGGCCCGATGCGCTGACTAAATATTACAGACCCGCTCAGCAGAGAGCAGAGAGCGGGTCTGTAAAAGCGCCATAATTTTTACATATTAAAAGAGAAAAAAGGGTTTTACAACTATAGCACTTAAATAATGTTATATAATTCTGCACTATGTGCAGAATTATATAACATTATTTTTAAGGTTTACTGTCCCTTTAACTGCTGTTTCCGGCAAGTCTGAAGGCTTGTGCGGAAACAGGGGCATCAGGGGCCAGTCGGCTCTTGATAAATCAGCCCCCATATGTCATCATGCACACTTAAAGGGTTAATTATTAATGCAAAATCACAATTCAGCTTGATTAGTCAGCTTACATTAAATTTCTTTAAAAAAATTCAGGAAGGCTTACTGAATATGTATGATGAGATGCAGTGGAGATACACATTGATACAACTACAGGTTGCTTGCTTAGCAGGAAAATATTTATTTTTAAAATGTATTGACTTTAAGTCATTGCCTTTCTATGTAACTTTCTGTAATTTTCCAATTTGTTACTATCATGTAATTGGTAATAAGACTCACACTTACAAGCCAACCTTTATCTTTTAATAACAACTCAGTTGAGAGTTATTGTTGGCTTCAGTGTTAAGTGCCGTCATTTACTTTTCTGTAAGATGTAATTTTTCAGATGACTTCACTGCCAAACAATGTTTCTCTGGTAAGAATCTTGTGTTTGAAAGTTCAGTACAGTATTTAATCATGTTGGATTATATTTATTTCTTATTTGTAAAAGAATGGCACATTGTTGCTGCTCAATTGTGAACACAGAACAATTAAAGTTTTGTCATCTTTATCCTGGCATTTTTTTCCCCAAATGAAAAGACTTTGTACAACTTTTAGTTGTAACAATTATTTGTAACAGTATTTGCAACAAAATATGAAATGCTGAAAGATTATTTTTATGTCCATCTATATATAAATACAGATAATAAAATTGTATCCCTTATATGCCAATATATGTTAAATGAAAGGGACGTAAGCAATAAATAAAAGCTACAATATGCTAGAGTCACTATGTCACTATGGGTCTATTCACAATCTATTCGGCTAGATTACGAGTTTTCGTTATGAGTAAAAAAAGCAGCGTTAAGGCTCATAATGCTGCTTTTTTTACTACCGCTGCTATTACGAGTCTTGTAGGTACAGCTGTCCCGCACACTTTTTTGGCCGTACCGTAAATTAACTTGCGCAATTTTTGTAAAGTCTTTTTTCAATGGGACTTCCAGAGCGCCGATATTACAAGCTTTTTATTTTAGGCCAAAAAGTGAGCGGTACAGCCTATCCCGCAAGATTCGTACCACATTTTAAAGTCAGTAGTTATGAGTTTTACGCTACAAAGCTGTAGCATAAAACTCATAACTAAAGTGCTAAAAAGTACACTAACACCCATAAACTACCTATTAACCCCTAAACTGAGGCCCTCCCACATCGCAAACACTAAAATAAAATTATTAACCCCTAATCTGCTGCTCCGGACATTGCCGCCACTAGAATAAACATATTAACCCCTAAACCGCCGCACTCCCGCCTCGCAAACACTAGTTAAATATTATTAACCCCTAATCTGCCGCCCCTAACATCACCGCCACCTACCAACATTTATTAACCCCTAATCTGCCGCCCCCAAAGTTGCCGCCACTTTTATTAAATTTATTAACCCCTAAACCTGTCTAACCCTAACCCTAGCACCCCCTAACTTAAATATAATTAAAATAAATCTAACTAAAAATTCCTATAATTAACTAAATAATTCCTATTTAAAACTAAATACTTACCTATAAAATAAACCCTAAGCTAGCTGCTTAGGGTTTATTTTTATTTTACAGGCAAGTTTGTATTTATTTTAACTAGGTAGAATAGTTACTAAATAGATATTAACTATTTAATAACTACCAAGCTAAAATAAAGACAAATTTACCTGTATAATAAAACCTAACCTTAGTTACACTAACACCTAACCTTACAGTGCAATTAAATAAGTTACCTAAATTAAATACAATTAACAAAATTAAATACAAATACCTAAATTACAAAAACAAACAAACACTAAATTACAAAAATAAAAAACAAATTACAAGCTATTTAAACTAATTACACCTAATCTAATAGCCCTATCAAAATAAAAAAAAGCTCCCCCCAAAATAAAAAAAACCCTAGCCTAAACTAAACTACCAATAGCCCTTAAAAGGGCCTTTTGCGGGACATTGCCCCAAAGAAATCAGCTCTTTTACCTGTAAAAAAATACAAACACCCCCCCAGTAAAACCCACCACCCACACAACCAACCCCCCAAATAAAAGCCTAACTAAAAAAACCTAAGCTCCCCATTGCTCTGAAAAGGGCATTTGTATGGGCATTGCCCTTAAAAGGGCATTTAGCTCTATTGCAGCCCAAAGCCCTAACCTAAAAATAAAACCCACCCAATAAACCCTTAAAAAAACCTAACACTAACCCCTGAAAATCCTCTAACAGTTTTGAAGAGCCGATATCCATCCTCAACGAATACGGGAGAAGTCCTAAACGAAGCGGCAAGAAGTCCTCAACGAAGCCAGGAGAAGTCTTCATCCAAGCTGGGAGAAGTGGTCCTCCAGATGGGCAGAAGTCTTCATCCAGACGGTATCTTTTATCTTCATCCATCCGGCGTGGAGCGGGTCCATCCTCAAGACATCCGGCGCGGAGCATCTTCTTCTGACGACGACTACCCGACGAATGAAGGTTTCTTTAAGTGACATCATCCAAGATGGCGTCCCTTAGATTCCGATTGGCTGATAGAATTCTATCAGCCAATCGGAATTAAGGTTGAAAAAATCCTCAGCCAATAGGATTCATCTTCAATCCTATTGGCTGATTCAATCAGCCAATAGGATTGAGTTTGCATTCTATTGGCTGATTAGAACTGATTTGAATTAGCCAATAGAATGAGAGCTGCTTAAATCCTATTGGCTGATTTGATTCTCAAGCATCACATTTGATACATCCGTAATATCAACAAATAAAGTGGTTACTTTATTCGGTAGAATTAGATCCCGTGCCCAGCAAATCCTTTTAAATAGCGCTAAACAAACCATACCTTGGTATTGGAAAACACCTACGATACCTGTAATTGCAGAATGGTTTCAATAAATGCACACTGCTTTTACATTAGAGAAACTACATTTTCAGTTAACTAATTAGACAGATTTATATTACCAAATGGCAGCTATATTGGATATTTTCTTATAAATCAGTTGGAACATAAGCTGTATATGTCATGTAATCTTTATTTAATGCCCTATAATATCCTGTTATGTGTAATATGCAAATAAGATTTCTCAATGGATGAACATTTTGTCGCTCATATCTCATTCATTGTATATGTGTTTACCCTATATAGATTTTTCAATATATAGCAATTATCTAGGAATAGATACAAATGCGGTGTATTATTATTTAAAAAACTAAATGTATTTTTTTTTTTACAGAATTATAGTAATATTACTAGGTAGATGCATGTTGTTAGCACTTTTTCAGGATCTGGCCTATGATCCAGCCCTTAGTGTCAGAGGTTTCACATCATGGAGAAACTTTTCTCTATCTATAATGTTTTATTCATAAATTCAGGATCGAGTTGCACAAATATGAAGAGAGCTAAAGGCAGTTGAGATATTTATCAAAATTATGTAAATTTCTAATTACTAATAACTACATTATTTTTTTTATTTTTGACTAGCTGAACCAGTCTTACATAACAGAGTATAAGCTGGTACAACCCCTCCCCAAAAAAAAGGATGGATAGTCAAAACAAAAAATGGACACCTACAAACTCTTTACTTACATCAGTGCCCCCACATACATCCTTGCAGAGGTTATATAGAGAAAGAAGAGAGGATTTAATGGTGGTGTATTTAAGCAGATATGGAGGCTACAGGTGAGATATTAATGAAGGGGGTCTGTTGGTGGGCTTTATGGTGGGAATAAGGTTGGGCTTAGGTAAACCATGTAGAACATAGGGTTAAAAGTTGCCTGGGGTTCAAGGCCACCCACAAGTATGGTTTATTTTCTAATGGAGAGGTCAGGGTTACTGGCTATATGGCCCAGGTAACAGTGTAAGATGGGCTGTGACTGCCATTTTCTTACCTGACTAGTTGCGTTAACCAGTTGCAAAGAATCATATTATTTTTCAGTCCTATACATAGCTTGCTGTATGTGAAAATGCTTTGTGATTAAGATGCACATTTCTGAATCTGGCTTGTGAGCTTGCCCTTAGTGTCAGGGGTTTCACGTCAAAGTTACCAAGAAACCAGCACTATAGGTGACCAAACAGGGTGAGTAACAATAAACAAACAAACACATCCTATACTAAAGCATTAGTGCCTCCTACTTCAGATATATTTAACTTCTCACCAGAAACAATATCCTCACAACGCTCAGGGAGTGCATTCCTTACAAGGTGAGCACACTCTAATGCTTTATCCATACATTAAGGTACTGCACAAACAGCAAGACAAAGGCAAAAATATTTCCCACACACAAGCAGCTTTTCTGCACAACACATTTATGTCAGAATAAATTAGCAATATGTTAGTATAGTGATGTTAAAATCATGCACATCTGCAGCTGTAAAAAAGAAAAGAAAAAAACAGTAGAACTACTCAATGTGTCACACTGGAAGCAAGAAAAAAAAAAGCCACAACCAGTATTAACAACAAGCATAAACACGTCAGCAAAAAGTCACACACCTGCTTAGTAAACTACAGCCCAGCACCTTCCTCTTTTTAAAATAGCAAAAAACGCTGTGAAGAGACTGGCCACAGCATAAAAAAAGTGATTGCAGTTTTAAATATGGAAATATATTTGCATTTACATTTTGCCCCAGCTGTTTAAAAATTACATTAACTAATAACTTATATACATTTTTTTCTAAGTGAAGAACATAGGAATTTCAAGTATTTCTTAAAAAGAACAAACAAAATAAACAATTAAAATTGATTAAAAATTATATTGCATATTTCAATGTATTTGACTTGGAAAGATTCAAAAAGTGTATATACTGTATATCTGTATATAAGTATGTATGTGTACACATACTGTACATATTTACACATATACTGTAAATAGATAAATACACATGTATACACATATATAGAGACATCTATGCATACACACACCCTTTTAGACATATATATATATATATACATTAGTGCCATTGCCAGTCAAACAACTTGCCAAATACCATCCTTTTTAACCATTTAAACATTTTTTTTTATCAATATTAAAATTTTATTTTTTAGTAAAAAAAGTGTATGAAGCATATTTATCAAATGTCTGTCGGACCTGATCCAACAGTGCGGATCAGGTCCGACAGACATCGCTAAATGCGGAGAGCAATACGCTCTCCGTATTCAGCATTGCACCAGCAGCTCACAAGAGCTGCTGCTGCAACACTACCCCCTGCAGACTCACGGCCAATCAGCCGCCAGCAGGGAGGTGTCAATCAACCCATTCGTACTCGACCGGGTTGAATTGTGGCGATGTCTGTCCGCCTGCTCAGAGCAGGCGGACAGGGTTATGGAGCAGCAGTCTTTAGACCCCTGCTTCATAACTGCTGTTTCTGGCGAGTCTAGAGACTTGCCAGAAACACAGGCCCTCAAGCTCCAAACGAAGCTTGATAAATGGGCCTCTTAGTCTAAGTGTAATACTTTATTCTAAAATGTTTTTTATTAGTTTTTTGAGTGTTTTTTAACTCTTACACTTTATTTCAGGTCACAAGTCACACTAATTCTTCTAACTCAATTACAGCTTGCTGTTGAGTGCAACCAATAACTTTCAACGTGTAATATCAGCACTATTTAGCGCAGTCACTATCCAATGAACGCATAGGTTGCCTTAAAACGATGTCAGACGCGCTAAACCTTCTCTGGTAATTGTAATTTACCGTGGACATGTAATATCAAGTTGCGAGCTAATGTTAGCGCGCCAACTTGTAATCTAGTCCTAAATGGGGCCCAGTACATTTAGAGGAGGTAGAAGCTGCACAGCAGGTAACAACTCTTTTATAAACTAGCAAGGTTGAAAGCAGATGATCAAGAACATGCAGACATCTAGCAGTCGGAAGAGGGGTGAAATTAGAAACAGTTTTGCATTTGGTTGCAATTGTCATGAGCGCTTCCGTTCATCGCCGTGTCGCCGCGGCTCCCGGAACTCCTCTGTGTCTCTGACGTCATGTTGCTTAGCAACATGACGCTTTCTCTCACACCCCTCTGATGACGGTTACGCTCCTGCCCTTTAAATCTCGGCGGGAGATCTGAATCTGGGCCCGTTTGTTTGTTTCCCTGGATTGTGAGTACCATATCAGTTTTATTCTTCTGTGTACCGACTTCTGCCTGCCTGACCAAGCCTCTTGCCTAATCCCTACTTGCTGATATTTGGACATTGACTTCTGCCTGCCTGACCTTGCCTGTAGCTATTACCCTTTTGCTGACACTTGGATGCCGACTTCTGCTTGCCTGACCCTGTCTTTTGCCTATACCTTTTGCTGATATTTGGATGCCGACTTCTGCCTGCCTGACCTTGCTTTGGCCTTTACCTTTAAACCTATTCTTTGTTAAACAAGACCTGCTTAAAGGGACATTTTACTTTTACAAGCTGCAAAAGAGAACTTTGCCTTTCTGTTTGTTATACACCTGCTTAAAAGGGACATTTACTTTTACAAGCTGCAAAAGAGAACTTTGCCTTTCTGTTTGTTATAAACCTGCTTAAAGGGACATTATACTTTTACAAGCTGCAAAAGAGAACTTTGCCTTTCTGTTTGTTATACACCTGCTTAAAAGGGACATTTACTTTTACAAGCTGCAAAAGAGAACTTTGCCTTTCTGTTTGTTATAAACCTGCTTAAAGGGACATTATACTTTTACAAGCTGCAAAAGAGAACTTTTCCTTTGTTTTACAAGCCTGCTAAAGAGGACCTTTTTCAGAAGCTTCAAAGTAAGAGCATTTCCTTTTTGTTCTTTGTACTACTTAAAGGGACGTTTTATCCTTTGTGGCTTTCCTGCATTCTGGAACAATATTCATTTTTGTTATCTTCTAATCTGCTTCCTGAGTGGGTCACGTCCTGGATATTTCTCAGTGTGCTAGCGTGTGCTTTCAATTCACGCTAGCAGTTGGGTTACATCCCGGATTGATTCCAGAGCGGCTGACATTACAAACGGGCCATAAAAATGGACCCCACTGAATTATCTATGGCCGTGGCTCACCAGGGACAGCTCTTGGGTTCTCATGCCACTCACTTGCAGTCTCTGGACACTAAACTTGATCAAATTACTGCTCTATTACAAAATTTGGTTGCTACCGCACCTCCCAATCCTAATCCCAATCCAAATCCGATTGAGGCATTACCTCCTCCGATTCCTAACAATCAGTCTCAGGTACAACTAAGTCCCAGGATTCCTCTTCCGGATAAATATGATGGGAATCCTGAAGAATGTAGAGGCTTTTTGAATCAATGCCGTCTTCATTTCCGAAATAGCCCTACTCTCTTTGCTACTGCCTCTTCTAGAATCACGTTTCTTATTTCCTTAATGAAAGGAAAAGCCTTGGCTTGGGTGTCACCTTTGCTAGAAAAGAATGATCCTATACTGTTGGATGTTGATACATTTCTATCTACATTCTCAAACGTATTCGATAAACCTGGAAGGTCATCCGCTGCTGAAGCAACTCTCCTGGATTTACGTCAAGGAAATCAACCAGTCTCTCAATATGCAATTGAGTTCCGCACCCTTGCCTCTGAAACCACTTGGAATCAGGGAGCACTCAGAGCCGCTTTCCGTAAAGGACTTTCTGAGCGTCTCAAGGATGAATTGGTGTATCGTGAACTTCCAGAGTCCTTAGAAGCCTTAATAAATCTCTGTATCTGTCTCGACGCCAGGTTTCGTGAACGCCAACAAGAAAAGGATAGAACACAGAGGACTGCCACTCGAACTCCTTTTCGTTTAGCTCCTCGTTTTTCTAGTCCAGTCACTCCAGCCTCTCCTACTACTGATCAGGCTGAACCCATGGAAGTAGGAAGTATAAAATTAACTGAGACTGAACGCTTAAGAAGACGGACTCTTGGCTTATGTCTGTACTGTGGCCTTAAAGGACATTTATTAAGGGATTGTCCTACTAGGCCAGTAAAAGCCAGGGCTTAACTCTAGTCCAGGGAACTGAGTTAAGCCAAAATAGTGGTCATTCCCTATACAAGAAACTCTTTGTTCCAGTAACTCTTCTAATTGGACAAAAGAAGATCTATACCCAAGCCCTAATTGATTCTGGTGCTGGAGGTGTGTTCATTGACTCTACATTTGTTTCTACTCATTCTATACCCTTACTAAAGAAGGAGTATTCCATTTCAGTCTCTACGGTCAGTGGAGATCCTTTGGGTTCTGGATACATTCAGTTTTCTACTCAACCCTTAATCCTCACCGTAGGAATACTTCATTCTGAGACAATTTGTTTCGATGTCATTCCCACTCCGCAATTTCCCATTATCTTGGGATTACCCTGGCTCCAGATTCACAATCCCATTTTTTCTTGGACTTTCGGTGAACTCACTTCCTGGGGATCTACATGCCAGACTAAATGTCTTCAAGAGATTACTAAGTTACCACTCACTATTGCTCTCACAGTTGAAACTCCGGAATCCTTACCTATGCATTACCATGACTTTGTGGATGTCTTCTCCAAAAAAGAAGCGGAACGTCTTCCTCCTCATCGCCCTTTTGATTGTCCCATTGACCTCCTTCCTGGGGCTGCCTATCCTCGAGGCAAAACATATCCACTTTCTAAACCAGAAAACATGGCTCTGGAAGAATATATAAAAGACAATCTGGCTAGAGGATTTATTCGACCCTCCTCTTCCCCTGTAGGGGCTGGTTTCTTTTTTGTGGGAAAAAAGGATGGCGGATTAAGACCCTGTATTGATTATCGTGGATTGAATCAGATTACCATCAAGAACAGTTATCCTCTGCCCCTTATTCCTGAACTTTTTACTTATCTTCAGGGAGCCACCATTTTCACCAAACTCGACCTACGTGGTGCATACAACTTGATCCGTATACGCAAAGGAGATGAGTGGAAGACTGCCTTTAACACTCGATTTGGGCATTATGAATATTTGGTCATGCCCTTTGGGCTATGCAATGCTCCGGCGGTTTTCCAGCATTTTGTAAATGAGATCTTTTGTGATTTTTTGAATATTTTTGTTATCATATACCTGGACGACATCTTAATTTTTTCTCAGAACCACCAAGATCATGTGCACCACGTCAAGAAAGTACTTCAACGTCTAAGAGAATTCCATCTGTTTGCTAAACTGGAGAAATGTTCTTTCCATCAAAAAATCATACCCTTTCTGGGTTATGTAATATCGGCATCTGGATTCGAAATGGACCCTACTAAACTTTCTGCCATTTTGGATTGGCCTAGACCTGATTCTTTGAAGGCTTTACAACGTTTCCTAGGCTTCGCCAATTATTACAGAAAGTTCATCAAGAATTTTGCTACTATTACTTCTCCTCTTACTTCTCTCACAAGAAAAGGACAAAACTGTAAAGTATGGCCGTCTGAGGCTATAGAAGCTTTTGAATCTCTCAAAGAAGCTTTTTCCTCAGCTCCTATCCTTCGTCATCCAAATCCTGAGTTTCAATTTATTCTGGAGGTGGATGCTTCCTCTGTTGCTGCTGGAGCGGTTCTGTCTCAACGAATACCAGAGACTGGAAGGATTCATCCTGTTGCTTTTTTCTCTAAAAAATTCACTCCTTCCGAATTTAACTATGACGTAGGGAATAAAGAGTTGCTTGCCATCAAGATGGCATTGGATGAATGGAGACATTGGCTGGAAGGTACTTCTTTGCCATTTACTATACTTACTGATCATAAGAACCTTCTGTATCTCCAAACAGCCAAACGACTAAATTCCAGGCAAGCACGCTGGTCCTTATTCTTCTCTCGGTTTCACTATAATTTGTCTTACATACCTGGTTCAAAAAATATTAAAGCAGACGCACTTTCCAGACAATTTCAAGATACCCCAGTTCCTGAGTCTGGTACCATTCTCCAACCTCATGAAGTCATTGCCCAGTTAACAACTTCTTGGTTACAAGAATTACAGTCCGCTCAAGAGCGTCTTCCTTTGTCCTGTAAACCTCCCAATGGTTTACTCTTTGTTCCTGAACGCCTTCGTTCCAAGATTTTATTTTGGGCTCATGATAGTCCCCTTTCTGGACATCCTGGCATCAGTATTACCACTCGAAACCTCAAACAACATGTCTGGTGGCCTACACTCTCTCAAGATGTGAAGGATTACGTCTCAGTATGCACACAATGTGCCATGAACAAAACTCCACGCCAACTTCCTTCAGGATTACTCCAACCATTGCCTATACCTCACCAGCCTTGGACTCATGTATCCATGGACTTTATTACCGATCTTCCCTTGTCCACTGGGAACAATACTATCTGGGTGGTGGTCGACAGGTTCACTAAGACGGCTCATTTTGTACCCTTGCCAGGATTACCATCTGCCAAAAGACTCTCTGAACTTTTTATTCTACATATTGTAAGAATCCATGGATTTCCTCTTGATATTGTTTCAGATAGAGGGGTACAATTCGTTTCTCGATTTTGGAGGTCACTTTGTAAACATTTTGGTACTACTATATCTCTCTCTACTTCTCACCACCCACAATCGAATGGTCAGACTGAAAGAGTAAACCAGTGTCTTGAAACATATCTTAGACATTATGTGGATCATTATCATTCTAACTGGACTTCTTACCTTCCTTTGGCTGAATTGGCCCATAATGCCCGGTACAATTCCTCCCTTCAGACTTCTCCTTTTCATGCAGCTTACGGATATCAGCCTAGGACGTTCCCTTTGCATACTTCCTCCACAGTGAATCCTGCTTCTGATCTTACAGCCCGAAGATTAACTCGACATTGGCAGAAGATACATCGTATTCTTTCTGTAACTTCTAGACGTTACAAGTTCTTTTCGGATCTTCGACGGAAAAAGGCTCCCAAATATCGCCCTGGTGATAAAGTTTGGATTTCCTCTCGATTTCTTCGCCTGAAACAACCTTCTAACAAATTGGGACCACGATATGTGGGTCCTTTCCGAATAATGGGTCAGGTATGTTCCACTGCTTATCGGGTAGCTTTACCCAAGTCTCTCAAAGTCCATCCGGTATTCCATGTTTCTCTTTTAAAACCTGTGATGATTAACAGGTATTCTAAGCCTTTTTCTAAACCTCCACCGTTATTGGTGCATGGACATCCTGAGTTTGAGATCAGCCATATTCTAGATTCCAAATTGCGGGGCAAGAAATTGTATTATCTCATTCATTGGAAGGGTTATCCAGTCACGGAACGTTCTTGGGAACCTGCTCATCAAGTAAATGCTCCAATATTGGTCAAGACCTTCCACAAGACTCATCCTGATAGACCTGGTCCTGTCCCCCGGAGGGGCCCTTGAGGAGGGGGTGCTGTCATGAGCGCTTCCGTTCATCGCCGTGTCGCCGCGGCTCCCGGAACTCCTCTGTGTCTCTGACGTCATGTTGCTTAGCAACATGACGCTTTCTCTCACACCCCTCTGATGACGGTTACGCTCCTGCCCTTTAAATCTCGGCGGGAGATCTGAATCTGGGCCCGTTTGTTTGTTTCCCTGGATTGTGAGTACCATATCAGTTTTATTCTTCTGTGTACCGACTTCTGCCTGCCTGACCAAGCCTCTTGCCTAATCCCTACTTGCTGATATTTGGACATTGACTTCTGCCTGCCTGACCTTGCCTGTAGCTATTACCCTTTTGCTGACACTTGGATGCCGACTTCTGCTTGCCTGACCCTGTCTTTTGCCTATACCTTTTGCTGATATTTGGATGCCGACTTCTGCCTGCCTGACCTTGCTTTGGCCTTTACCTTTAAACCTATTCTTTGTTAAACAAGACCTGCTTAAAGGGACATTTTACTTTTACAAGCTGCAAAAGAGAACTTTGCCTTTCTGTTTGTTATACACCTGCTTAAAAGGGACATTTACTTTTACAAGCTGCAAAAGAGAACTTTGCCTTTCTGTTTGTTATAAACCTGCTTAAAGGGACATTATACTTTTACAAGCTGCAAAAGAGAACTTTGCCTTTCTGTTTGTTATACACCTGCTTAAAAGGGACATTTACTTTTACAAGCTGCAAAAGAGAACTTTGCCTTTCTGTTTGTTATAAACCTGCTTAAAGGGACATTATACTTTTACAAGCTGCAAAAGAGAACTTTTCCTTTGTTTTACAAGCCTGCTAAAGAGGACCTTTTTCAGAAGCTTCAAAGTAAGAGCATTTCCTTTTTGTTCTTTGTACTACTTAAAGGGACGTTTTATCCTTTGTGGCTTTCCTGCATTCTGGAACAATATTCATTTTTGTTATCTTCTAATCTGCTTCCTGAGTGGGTCACGTCCTGGATATTTCTCAGTGTGCTAGCGTGTGCTTTCAATTCACGCTAGCAGTTGGGTTACATCCCGGATTGATTCCAGAGCGGCTGACAGCAATAAAGATAAGCACACCTAGGAATAACAAATGCACCTATACATGGGTACCAAATAGAGCACATTTACACAATAAATAGTGCAAAAGGGTGCAAATAGCATTTGCATCATCAATGAGGTGAAACTTGACCAATGGTGAAGTTAAAAAGCATTAAATTATATATGACTCTACAACACAGATCTGAAATGGAAAGAAAGTTGAACAAAAATATGGCAGAACCTATGTCAAAATGATGCAAAAATACAAGAAACTTAGTCACTGTCAGGAATCCCTCTAACTTACTACATGCTAATTGACAGCTGTCTCTTTCACCTGCCTACTTACTCTATTTAACCCGTTCTCTGACATCACGCAGGTGCTTAGTTATTGTGTTAGTAACTTTAGGCTGAGCCAGACACTCCTCTCCCACTGGGAGATCATCTTGCTTATCGAAGCTTTTGGATTACAATTTTGTCTAAGTATTATTTCCCTCAAGATTCCTGCTTTAAGATACTCATGCTCTTCTATTTTGGGGAGTTACTGTGGAGCTCCGTGTCTCTCCACTTCACATCCACAGCCGCCATTCTGCCCTGCTGACTCCAGGTTAATTGAATTCAGGTACAGGACTGCCTACTAGTTTACTTCAGTACATGTTGTTTTAGAAGCCTGTTGTTTTACGTGACACTGTATGTTGAACTCCGTTACTGGAGCTGGACACACCTATCTGTGACGTTTCTATCTCAAAGACTCTGTTCGCTATACTTCGTTACCGGAGCTGGACATATCCACCTGTGACATCTCTCTCTCAGTGACTCTGTACGTAGTACTCCATTACCGGAGCTGAACACACCCACCTGTGACGTCTCTCTCTCAGTGAATCTGATCACAGTACTCCGTTACCAGTTCTTGCACTAGTTTAAGCCTTTCATACATTGTTACATCTTAGTAATGCATTCTTTGTGTTATTTAACTGATACATTGATCTTCCGCTTACTAACTCACTTAACGCACCTTTGGATTATTATTCCTATACTAATCTCGTGCCAAGTGATACAAGCCAAACATTTATTAACTCTGCAGTTGAGATCCACATTCGAAGTTACCTTAAGCATTACAGTCACCCAAATCGAATACATTTGTGTTTGTTTTGTGAATTATTTTGTATTCAGCTTAGGTAGCATTTGGCTTTCTTTTGTATGACATTCATGTTAGAAAGGCTGTTAATCAAGAGATCAATCACAAAGAGACATTGCATTAATTTTATCGTCCTATCTCCTTAGTCAATGTTTGTGCCCCAAATTCCCACAAAGCACTTTTTTCTTTTTTTCTTGTTAAGTCATGAATGCAATCTTAGAACTTGGCGAAGGTGCCTTAATTGTAGTAGGAGATTTTAAACGTCCACTAAATCCCATTATAGACAGCTCCAATACTTTTTTAATGTCCATCTACTGATGTTGCAAGACACATGAAGATACAAGCATCAAAATGCCTGTGACTACACCTTTTTCCCACCCAAAAAGCACACATTCCTGTATAGATTGCACTCTCATCTCACTCTAGGTACTTTCTTAGACTCTAACATCCTTCTGACTGCCTGTCAGACCCCTCCTGTGAGTAGCGGGTTTAACTGACCCTTGACTCTCCTTAAACATTTTATTTGGTGTCTTGATTACACTATTCTTTCTAACCCTCTAACTAAGCATTTCATTGAACAAACCTTGATTTAATTTTTAAAGGAAAATGTCACTCCAGATGCTAGTCCTTGTACACTGTTGACATCCCACAAATCTTTCATCTGAGGGGAACAAATTAAAATGTAAGCCCATAATATCCACTTACACAGACAGAGATGCACCGATTTACTGACTGACTACTACAGCAAGATCACACCCACAAACTTAACCCTGCAGCCATATCCTTCACAAATCAATTTACCAGGACAAAAGAAGGTCTACAAACATTATTAGCTGAGAAAGCCTATAAATAAGCAAATCTTCTTAACAGAGAAACATTTTACTAAAGGGAACAAGCAAGGGAAATTTTTTTAGCAAAAGCTCTCAAAACCAAGCAAGCATTGTCATACGTTCCATTTTTGGGCTCTCCATCCCATGGAAAGGTAGAAGATTCCAACTATAGATAAAGGAATTCCAATACTTCTATCCTAAACTATACAGTAAAACCTGATAGGAATTTCATAGATCATACTAACAATTGTCAAAGCTACCTTGCTAACATCCAAACACCGCCCTCACATGTCCTACCACAGCCAAGGTGATTGGTATTGTCATTCATTCGTTGAAACTGGGGAAAAGCTTGGACCTGAATGGGTTTATCTGGTCCTATGGAGACAAGTCGAAGATAACACTGTTAAAGTACTCATGTTGATTCAATGGGGCATAGTTATCAAGCCGTCAACCTCAAATACGCTGGAATTCCGCAACGTATTTGTGGCGAGGCTGATTCGCCTAAGTTATCAAGCCCTAGATACCGGCAAAAGTAGAATTTAGTGACGTAAGCTTTGATCTGCCGGGCAAAGTCCGACACAGATCGATTTTTACGTCACTACAGATGTTCCGCACACAAGTGCGGCACAATCTGACTACTTTTGCTAGTTATCAAAAAACTAGCAGGTACGCTCGGCACTTTTCCGGCCCAGCGTACCTGGTTTTCAATCCGCCGCCCTGGAGGCGGAGGATCCCATAGGAATCAATGGGAGTCTGACCATAGTTCATGTTCGCTGCTGCCCGACATCCCATTGATTCCTATGGGAGCTGTCTACACCTAACACCCTAACATGTACCCCGAGTCCAAACACCCCTAATCTGCCCCCCCTAAACCGCTGCAACTAAATAAAGTTATTACCCCCTAAACCGCCGCTCCCGGAGCCCACCGCCACTATAATAAACTTATTAACCCCTAAACCGCCACTCCCGGAGCCCACCGCCACTATAATAAACTGATTAATCCCTAAACCGCCGCTCCCGGATCCCACCGCCACTATAATAAACTGATTAACCCCTAAACCGCCGCTCCCGGAGCCCACCGACACTATAATAAACTGATTAACCCCTAAACCGCCGCTCCTGGAGCCCACCGCAAGCTATAATAAATATGTTAACCCATAAACCGCCGCTCCCGGTCCCCGTCGCAACTATAATATATGTATTAACCCCTAAAACGCAGTTCCCAGACCTGCCGCCACCTACATGATACATATTAACCCCTATCCTGCCCCCCCATATACCGTCACCACCTATAATAAATTTATTAACCCCTATCCTGCCCCCCACTACACCGCCGCCACTGTAATAAAATTATTAACCCCTAAACCTAAGTCTAATCCTAACCCTAACACCCCCCTAACTTAAATATTAATTAAATAAATCTAAATAATATTTATCTTATTAAATAAATTAATCCTATTTAAAACTAAATACTTACCTTTAAAATAAACCCTAATATAGCTACAATATAAATAATAATTATATTGTAGCTATCTTAGGATTTATTTTTATTTTACAGGCATCTTTCAATTTATTTTAACTAGGTACAATAACTATTAAATAGTTATTAACTATTTAATAGCTACCTAGCTAAAATAAAGAGAAATTAACCTGTAAAATAAAAACTAACCTAAGTTACAATTACACCTAACACTACACTATACTTTAATAAATTATTCCTATTTAAAACTAAATACTTACCTGTAAAATAAACCCTAAGATAGCTACAATATAATTAATAATTATATTGTAGCTATTTTAGGATTTATATTTATTTTACAGGTAACTTGGTATTTATTTTAGCTAGTTAGAATAGTTATTAAATAGTTATTAACTATTTAATAACTACCTAGCTAAAAGAAATACAAAATTACCTGTAAAATAAATCTTAACCTAAGTTACAATTAAACCTAACACTACACTATCATTAAATTAATTAAATAAATTACTTACAAATAACTACAATTAAATACAATTAAATAAACTAACTAAATTACAAAAAATAAAAAAAGCTAAGTTACAAAAAATACAAAAAATAAGTTACAAACATTTAAAAAATATTACAACAATTTTAAGCTACTTACACCTAATCTAAGCCCCCTAATAAAATAACAAACCCCCCAAAATAAAAAAATTCCCTACCCTATTCTAAAATAAAAAGTTCAAAGCTCTTTTACCTTACCAGCCCTTAAAAGGGCCTTTTGCGGGGCATGCCCCAAAGAATTCAGCTCTTTTCCTGTAAAAGAAAAAAACAACCCCCCCAACATTAAAACCCACCACCCACATACCCCTAATCTAACCCAAAGCCCCCTTAAAAAACCCTAACACTACCCCCCTGAAGATCATCCTACCTTGAGTCGTCTTCACTCAGCCGAGCCACCGATGGAACCAAAGAGGAGATCCGGAGCAGCAGAAGTCATCATCCAAGGGGCGCTGAAGAAATCTTCCATCCGATGAAGTCATCATCCAGGCGGTGCTGAAGAAGTCTTCCATCCGGGCGATGTCATCTTCCAAGCGGCGTCTTCAATCTTCATCCATCCGGAGCGGAGCCATCTTCAGACGAGCCGACGCGGAGCCATCCTCTTCTTCCCGATGACTACCGATGAATGGATATTCCTTTAAGGGACGTCATCCAAGATGGCGTCCCTTCAATTCCGATTGGCTGATAGGATTCTATCAGCCAATCGGAATTAAGGTAGGAAAAATCTGATCCAATCAGCCAATCAGATTGACCTCGCATTCTATTGGCTGTTCCGATCAGCCAATAGAATGCGAGCTCAATCTGATTGGCTGATTGGATCAGCCAATCGGATTGAACTTCAATTTGATTGGCTGATTCAATCAGCCAATCAGATTTTTCCTACCTTAATTCCAATTGGCTGATAGAATCCTATCAGCCAATCGGAATTGAAGGGACGCCATCTTGGATGACGTCCCTTAAAGGAATATCCATTCGTCGGTAGTCGTCAGGAAGAAGAGGATGGCTCCGAGTCGGCTGGTCTGAAGATGGCTCCGCTCCGGATGGATGAAGATTGAAGACGCCGCTTGGAAGATGACTTCATCGGATGGAAGATTTCTTCAGCGCCGCTTGGATGATGACTTCATCGGATGGAAGATTTCTTCAGCACCCCTTGGATGATGACTTCTTCCGCTCCGGATCTCCTCTTCGGTTCCATCGGTGGCTCGGCTGAGTGAAGACGACTCAAGGTAGGATGATCTTCAGGGGGTAGTGTTAGGTTTATTTAAGGGGGGTTTGGTTTAGATTAGGGGTATGTGGGTGGTGGGTTTTAATGTTGGGGGGGTTTGTTTTTTTCTTTTACAGGCAAAAGAGCTGAATTCTTTGGGGCATGCCCCGCAAAAGGCCCTTTTAAGGGCTGGTAAGGTAAAAGAGCTTTGAACTTTTTAATTTAGAATAGGGTAGGGAATATTTTTTATTTTGGGGGGGTTTGTTATTTTATTAGGGGGCTTAGATTAGGTGTAAGTAGCTTAAAATTGTTGTAATATTTTTTAAATGTTTGTAACTTATTTTTTTTATTTTTTGTAACTTAGCTTTTTTATTTTTTGTAATTTAGTTAGTTTATTTAATTGTATTTAATTGTAGTTATTTGTAGGTAATTTATTTAATTAATTTAATGATAGTGTAGTGTTAGGTTTAATTGTAACTTAGGTTAGGATTTATTTTACAGGTAATTTGGTATTTCTTTTAGCTAGGTAGTTATTAAATAGTTAATAACTATTTAATAACTATTCTAACTAGCTAAAATAAATACCACGTTACCTGTAAAATAAATATAAATCCTAAAATAGCTACAATGTAATTATTAATTATATTGTAGCTATCTTAGGGTTTATTTTACAGGTAAGTATTTAGTTTTAAATAGAAATAATTTATTAAAGTATAGTGTAGTGTTAGGTGTAATTGTAACTTAGGTTAGTTTTTATTTTACAGGTAAATTTCTCTTTATTTTAATAGGTAGCTATTAAATAGTTAATAACTATTTAATAGCTTTTGTACCTAGTTAAAATAAATTGAAAGTTGCCTGTAAAATAAAAATAAATCCTAAGATAGCTACAATATAATTATTATTTATATTGTAGCTATATTAGGGTTTATTTTAAAGGTAAGTATTTAGTTTTAAATAGGATTAATTTAGTTAATAAGAGAAATATTATTTAGATTTATTTAATTAATATTTAAGTTAGGGGGGTGTTAGGGTTAGTGTTAGACTTAGGTTTAGGGGTTAATAATTTTATTACAGTGGCGGTGGTGTAGGGGGGGGGGCAGGATAGGGGTTCATAAATTTACTATAGGTGGCGACGGTGTAGGGGGGCAGATTAGGGGTTAATAAGTTTAATATAGGTTGCGGCAGGGTCCGGGAGCGGTGGTTTAGGGGTTAAACTATTTATTTAGTTGCGGTGAGGTCTGGGATCCGCAGGATAGGGGTTAATAACTTTATTATAGGTGGCGGCGGTATAGGGGGGCAGGATAGGGGTTACTAGGTATATTGTAGGTGGCGGCGGTGTCCAGGAGCGGCGGTTTAGGGGTTAATACATTTATAAGTGTTGCGGCGTGGTCTAGGAGTGGCGGTTTAGGGGTTAATAACTTTATTGAGTTGCGGGGGGCTCCGGGGGCGCCGGTATAGGGGGTAGAACAGTGTAGTTAGTGTGGGTGCTTAGTGACAGGCTAGCAATAAAGCTGTGAAAAAGCCGAAGAGCAGCGAGATCGGATGAGTGATAACTTTCACAGTCTGCTGCTCATCGCCCCGTACTTGGTGCGCGGCTTTTTGACAGCTTTATTGATAACTTAGGCGAAATTTTGCAGGTCCGCGGCGGCGATGGTAGGCGAGCTTAGGCGGGCGTATTGGGCCGGCGAAGGCAGGTAAAGTAGACATGTTGATAACTAGGCCCCAATAGATCAACCTACATCAGATACCCACAATCCAACCTGTCTAAGGCAGAAAAGGCCTTAGACAGGTTGGACGGGGCTTTCTTAAAGGAATATGAAACCCAAATTTATTCTTTCATGATTCAGATAGAGCATGCAATTTTAAGCAACTTCCTAATTTAGTCCTATTATCAATTAAAGAAATAAAAAAAAAAAAAAAGAAATTAGTTAAGCCATCCAAATTTCCCATACAATATACCAGCAAATCTGTTTTTTTTTATGGTGGTTTCTACACACTGAAGCAAAATACAGTTGATACAAAAATAAAATATGACAATTAATTCTAGGCATGTGCATTCGTGCCTTCCAGCACTAAACAAATGTCGAAGATGGCAGCTGCAAACCGCATCTGGCAATTTTCAGAGCCAGGTATATTCTTGTGAAAGTGCAACATACTAAGATCTGTGCAAATCCAGATCTTTGTGTGTTGCACTTTCACAGGAATAAATCCGGCTTCGAAAATTGCCAAATGCTGTTTTCTGCGGCTGTCTTCGGCATTTGTTTAGTGCCAAAAGGCACAAATACACGTCTAGTTAATTGATTTAAAAATATCTTCTGATGGATTGAAATAGTGCTGTCTAGTGCTTATTCTATATTTGGGTGGGACCATGGGACCCAGACAACATTTTTTTCAGGGGTGGCACAAAAGGAAAGCCGAGATTTTTTTTTTTTTTTTTAAAGATAAATACCTCTCATATGGAATCTATCAGCTGGCCTGGTTAACAGCATGCTGATATGTAAAATCTGTTGCACTATAATCTTAGAGACTGCTGACCATTGTTGGTTATAGATTGTAGTAGATGAAGAGTTAGATGGCATCATTTTATTCTTGGATAGCTGCATAAAAAAACACATTAAACCTTGTCTTTTTCTTAAGAATGGTTTAAAGTTTCAAAAACCTTGCAAAATGCCATGCAAATCCTTTTTTATTGTTCTTCTAAAAGACTGTAAAAGACCACATTTCAATACTCCCTGTACTTACAACCTGGCTGTGCACCTTCACAAGCAACCAATACACACTTTTAAGTGAGGCAGCCTCCAGCTATATTTGTTGTTTATATTTTGCACTCACACACTGTGTTTTCATATTATGGGCTAGATTACAAGTGGCGCAGTATTTTGCATTTTCGCTATAGTGAAAACTCTGTTAGAATTAAGATTTGTGCGCTAGTCAAGAAAGATGTGCTGGTATTACAAGTTGAAATTTTTTTTTTTGCTCTAGCAGTAATCAGACAAGCGCAAAAATCTGAACTTAGAATATTGCGTGCACTTTCACGTATTCCCCCATAGCAGTCAATGGAGAAAAAAAAAGTGGAAAAAAACCCTATCATCCCACTCTCGTGCAAAAATCATAAAAAATTCTCATTAGCACTAACCCAACATGAATATGAATATTTCATATCCCAATGTTCTTTATATAACGGAATATGTTCTATTTATTCATAAATAAATATTTCTACATATATCTCAAGTTTTTGGTACAAAATATATCTATATATCTATCTATCTATCTATCTATCTATCTATCGATCATCTATCTATCTATCTATCTATCTATCTATCTATCTATCTATCTATTTATAGATATACTGTAGATATATACTGGTATATATAGGAATATCTATTTAGAAATGCATAGAACATATTCTGCTATGTACAGAACATTGGAATCTGAAATATTTACAGTAAATACATAGTTAAGAATTTAAATATATATATATACTTTTTTGTATTTATAAGTATATATATGTCTGTAAATACATATATACACATATAAATACATATATACATATGTACACACACACACACACACACACACACACATATATATATATATATATATATATATATATATATATATATATATATATATATATATATATATATATATATATACATCAATAGACATGTATATATATGTATCTCTATGTTAAAGTCCTTTGGCAGCTTTTTTTCCCCTAACACCCAAGCTCTCATATCTTTGAGCCCTTATAAGTTTTGTGTGCAATATATTTTTAGAATAATTTGTATTAGATAGTGTTATTATAAGTGTAACTGTACTTTGTAATATATTTTTTATGTGTTTTGTGGTACTTTTTATTTTCGCAAAACAGTTAACCACAGTTCTGAAATTGCAGTAATGATTTTTGCGTACGAGTAATATCAGCAAAGTTAAAACTGCAAACAATCGCGAAAACCCTCGCAAAATATTTTACACACCACTTGTAATCTTGCCCAATATTAGCGTGCTCAAGCATCTAAATGACTGCTAATTCTGTTTTTTCAACATAGACTGCTGTCACTTAAAGGGACATCATGTTGTGGCGCGTAGGTCAAGTCAGCTTGGAATCCACAAACATTGCAGCACCCAAGATGAAAACAGCTGGTGATTTTTGGGGTTGTGCAGCTGCCACTGCTAATTGTTGTTTAACCCCTTTGCCAGAAAAACATAATTTATGTAAGAACTTACCTGATAAATTCATTTCTTTCATATTGGCAAGAGTCCATGAGCTAGTGACGTATGGGATATACAATCCTACCAGGAGGGGCAAAGTTTCCCAAACCTCAAAATGCCTATAAATACACTCCTCACCACACCCACAATTCAGTTTAATGAATAGCCAAGAAATGGGGTGATAAAGAAAGGAGTAAAAAGCATCAACAAAGGAATTTGGAAATAATTGTGCTTTATACAAAAAATTCATAACCACCATAAAAAAGGGGGTGGGCCTCATGGACTCTGGCCAATATGAAAGAAATGAATTTATCAGGTAAGTTCTTACATAAATTATGTTTTCTTTCATGTAATTGGCAAGAGTCCATGAGCTAGTGACGTATGGGATAGCAATACCCAAGATGTGGAACTCCACGCAAGAGTCACTAGAGAGGGAGGGATAAAAATAAAAACAGCCATTTTCCACTGAAAAAATTAATCCACAACCCAAAATATAAGTTAATTCTCATAAATGAGAGGAAAAAACTTAAATCAAAAGCAGAAAAATCAAACTGAAACAGCTGCCTGAAGAACTTTTCTACCAAAAACTGCTTCTGAAGAAGCAAATACATCAAAATGGTAGAATTTAGTAAATGTATGCAAAGAAGACCAAGTTGCTGCTTTGCAAATCTGATCAACTGAAGCTTTATTCTTAAAAGCCCACGAAGTGGAAACTGATCTAGTAAAATGAGCTGTAATTCTCTGAGGTGGGGCTTGACCCAACTCCAAATAGGCTTCATGAATCAAAAGTTTTAACCACGAGGCCAAGGAAACGGCAGAAGCCTTCTGACCTTTCCTGGAACCAGAAAAGATAACAAATAGACTAGAAGTCTTCCTGAAATCTTTAGTAGCTTCAACATAATATTTCAGAGCTCTCACTACATCCAAAGAACGTAAAGATCTCTCCAAAGAATTCTTAGGATTAGGACACAAGGAAGGAACAACAATTTCTCTATTAATGTTGTTAGAATTCACAACCTTAGGTAAGAATTTAAATGAAGTCCGCAAAACTGCCTTATCCTGATGAAAAATCAGAAAAGGAGATTCACAAGAGAGAGTGGATAATTCAGAAACTCTTCTAGCAGAAGAGATGGCCAAAAGAAACAACACTTTCAAAGAAAGTAGTTTAATGTCCAAACAATACATAGGCTCAAATGGAGGAGCCTGTAAAGCCTTCAAAACCAAATTAAAGGGACATTAAACCCACATTTTTTATTTCATGATTTAGAAAGAGAATACAATTTTAAACATCTTTCTAATTTACTTCTATTATCTAATTTGTTTTATTCTCTTGATATTCTTTGCTGAAAAGCATATCTAGATATGCTCAGTAGCTGCTGATTGGTTGCTGCACATAGAAGTCTCGTGTGATTGGCTCACCCATGTGCATTGCTTTTTCTTCAACTAAGGATATCTAAAAAATGAAGCAAAGTAAACAATAGAAGTAAATTGTAATGTTGTTTAAATTTGTATTCTCTATCTGAATCATGAAAGAAAGATTTTGGGTTTAGTGGCCCTTTAAGACTCCAAGGAGGAGAGATTGATTTAATGACAGGCTTGATACGAACCAAAGCCTGCACAAAACAATGAATATCAGGAAGTTTAGCAATCTTTCTGTGAAATAAAACAGAAAGAGCAGAGATTTGTCCTTTCAAGGAACTTGCAGACAAACCTTTATCCAAACCATCCTGAAGAAACTGTAAAATTCTAGGAATTCTAAAAGAACACCATGAAATGTAAGACTTCCAAACTCGATAATAAATATTTCTAGAAACAGATTTACGAGCCTGCAACATAGTATTAATCACTGAGTCAGAGAAACCTCTATGACTTAGCACTAAGCGTTCAATTTCCAAATCTTCAAATATAATGATTTGAGATCCTGATGGAAAAATGGACCTTGAGATAGAAGGTCTGGCCTTAATGGAAGTGGCCAATGTTGGCAACTGGACATCCGAACAAGATCCGCATACCAAAACCTGTGAGGCCATGCTGGAGCCACCAGCAGCACAAACGATTGCTCCATGATTTTGGAGATCACTCTTGGAAGAAGAACTAGAGGCGGGAAAATATAAGCAGGTTGATAACACCAAGGAAGTGTCAATGCATCCACTGCTTCCGCCTGAGGATCCCTGGACCTGGACAGGTACCTGGGAAGTTTTTTGTTTAGATGAGATACCATCAGATCTATTTCTGGAAGCCCCCACATCTGAACAAATCGAGAAAACACATCTGACGACTGAGATAATCCGCTTCCCAATTGTCTATACCTGGGGTATGAACTGCAGAAATTAGACAGGATCTGGATTCCACCCATATAAGTATCCGAGATACTTCTTTCATAGCTTGAGGACTGTGAGTCCCACCCTGATGATTGACATATGCCACAGTTGTGATATTGTCTGTCTGAAAACAAATGAATGGTTCTCTCTTCAACAGAGGCCAAAACTGAAGAGCCCTGAAAATCGCACAGAGTTCCAAAATATTGATTGGTAATCTCGCCTCTTTAAATTTCCAAACCCCTTGTGCTGTCAGAGATCCCCAAACAGCTCCCCAACCTGAAAGACTTGCATCTGTTCTGATCACAGTCCAGGATGGACGAACGAAAGAGGCTCCTAGAATTATATGATGGTGATCAAACCACCAAGTCAGAGAAAGTCGAATATTGGGATTTAAGGATATTAATTGTGATATCCTTGTATAATCCCTGCACCATTGGTTCAGCATACAAAGCTAGAGAGGTCTCATATGAAAATGAGCAAAGGGGATTGCGTCCGATGCTGCAGTCATGAGACCTAAAACTTCCATGCACATAGCTACTGAAGGGTTCCAACAGGCTGCAACCAATTTCAAACATCTCTTGTCTGTTAGAGACAGAGTCATGGACACTGAATCTATCTGGAAACCTAAAAAGGTTACCTTTGTCTGAGGAATCAACAAACTTTTTGGTAAATTGATCCTCCAACCATGTCTTCGAAGAAACAACACTAGTTGATTTGTGTGAGATTCTGCAGAACTTAAAGACTGAGCGAGTACCAAGATATCATCCACATAAGGAAACACTGCAATACCCCACTCTCTGATTACAGAGAGTAGGGCACTAAGAACCTTTAATAAGGTTCTTGGAGCTGTCGCTAGGCCAAAAGGAAGAGCAACAAATTGGTAATGCTTGTCTAGAAAAGAGAATCTCAGGAACTGTAAGTCTATCCTGTAAGTCTATCATGGACATATAATGCCCTTGCTGAACAAAAGGCAGAATAGTCCTTATAGTCACCATTTTGAAAGTTGGTACTCTTACATATCGATTCAAAATCTTTAGATCCAGAACTGGTCTGAATAAATTTTCTTTCTTTGGGATAATGAATAGATTTGAATAAAACCCCAGACCCTGTTCCTGAAATGGAACTGGCATGATTACCCTTAATAACTCCAGGTCTGAAACACACTTCAGAAAAGCCTGAGCCTTTACTGGGTTTGCTGTAATGCGTGAGAGAAAAAATCTTCTCACAGACGGTCTTACTCTGAATCCTATTCTGTACCCCTGAGAGACAATACTCTGAATCCAATGATTTTGGACCGAATTGGTCCAAACATCTTTGAAAAATTTTAATCTGCCCCCTACCAGCTGAGCTGGAATGAGGGCTGCACCTTCATGCGGACTTGGGGGCTGGCTTTGATCTCTTAAATGGCTTGGATTTATTCCAATTTGAAGAAGGCTTCCAATTGGAAACAGATTCCTTGGGGAAAGGATTAGGTTTCTGTTCCTTATTTTGTCGAAAGGAACGAAAATGGTTAAAAGCTTTAGATTTACCCATAGGTCTTTTATTCTGAGGCAAAAAAATCCCTTTCCCCCAGTGACAGTTTAAATTATTGAATCCAACTGAGAACCAAATAATTTATAACCTTGGAAAGAAAGAGATAGCAATCTGGACTTAAAAGTCATATCAGCATTCCAAGATTTGAGCCACAAAGCTCTTCTAGCTAAAATAGCTAAAGACATAGATTTAACATCAATTTTGATGATATCAAAAATGGCATCACAAATGAAAATATTAGCATGTTGAATCAACTTAACAATGCTAGATAAATCATGATCCGATACTTGTTGCGCTAAAGTTTCCAACCAAAAATTTGTTGCAGCTGCAACATCAGCCAAAGAAATTGCCGGCCTAAGAAGATGACCTGAATATAAATAAGCTTTCCTTAGATAAGATTCAAGTTTTCTATCTAAAGGATCTTTAAAAGAAGCACTATCTTCCGTAGGAATAGTAGTACGTTTAGCATGAGTAGAGATAGCCCCATCAACTTTGGGGATCTTTTCTCAAAACTCCAATCTAACTGCTGGCAAAGGATACAATGTTTTAAACCTTGAAGAAGGAATAAAAGAAGTACCAGGCCTATTCCTATTAGAAATCATATCAGAAATAGCATCAGGAACTGGAAAAACCTCTGGAATAACCGCAGGAGGTTTATAAACAGAATTTAAACGTTTACTAGTTTTAATATCAAGAGGACTAGTTTCCTCCATATCTAATGTAATCAACACTTCTTTTAACAAAGAATGAATATACTCCATTTTAAATAAATAAGAGGATTTGTCAGTGTCAATATCTGAGGCAGGATCTTCTGAATCAGATAGATCCTCATCAGAGAAGGATAATTCAGTATGTTGCCGGTCATTTGAAATTTCATCAACTTTATGAGAAGTTTTAAAAGATCTTTTACCTTTATTAGAAGGCGGAATGGCAGACAAAGCCTTCTGAATAGAATCAGAAATAAATTCTCTTAAATTTACAGTATATCTTGTGCATTAGATGTTGAGGGAACAGCAACAGGTAATGGACTACTACTGATGGATACATTCTCTGCATGTAAAAGTTTATCATGACAACTATTACAAACCACAGCTGGAGGTATAACCTCCACAAGTTTACAACAAATGCACTTAGCTTTGGTAGAACTGTTATCAGGCAGCAGGGTTCCAACAGTGAATTCTGAGACAGGATCAGATTGAGACATCTTGCAAATGTAAGAGAAAAAAACAACATATAAAGCAAAATTATCAATTTCCTTATATGGCAGTTTCAGGAATGGGAAAAAATGCAAACAGCATAGCCCTCTGACATAGAAAAAGGCAAGAGGCAAATAGAAATGGGGTCTTAAATAATGAAAATATTAGGCGCCTAGTATTAAGCACAAAAAAACGAAAAATATTTTTTGGTGCCAAAAACGACACACTCGCGTCACAGATGACGCAACCTTGTGAAGAACTCGGTGCCAACTAAGACGCCGGAAATGATGAATTTGCGTCAACGAACGTAACTTCGCGCCATAAAAATCTTGAGCCAAGAATGACGCAATAAACTTTGGCATTTTGCGCCCTCGAGAGCCTAATTCTGCTCGCAAATTTAAAGACAGTCAATTTGAAAAAGAGACTATACCCCAGGTAATAAATACATTTTTCATTAAAAAAACAAAAACAAAAAAGAAAAAACATTTCCCAGATATGAAACTGACAGTCTGCAAAAGGAAATATACTGAAAACCTGAATCATTGCAAATATAAGTATAATACATATATTTAGAACTTTATATAAATACATAAAGTGCCAAACCAAAGCTGAGAGTGTCTTAAGTAATGAAAACATACTTACCAAAAGACACCCATCCACATATAGCAGATAGCCAAACCAATACTGAAATGATTATCAGTAGAGGTAATGGAATATGAGAGTTTATAGTCGATCTGAAAAGGGAGGTAGGAGATGAATCTCTACGACCGATAACAGAGAACCTAAGAAATAGATCTCCAGTGAGGAAAACTATTGCATTCAATAGGTGATACTCCCTTCACATCCCTCTGACATTCACTGTACTCTGAGAGGAATCGGGCTTCAAAATGCTGAGAAGCGCATATCAATGTAGAAATCTAGCACAAACTTACTTCACCACCTCCATAGGAGGCAAATTTTGTAAAACTGAAATGTGGGTGTGGTGAGGGGTGTATTTATAGGCATTTTGAGGTTTGGGAAACTTTGCCCCTCCTGGTAGGATTGTATATCCCATACTTCATTAGCTCATGGACTCTTGCCAATTACATGAAAGAAATATAAAGTGTTACAGTTATCTAAGGAGGTCCAGAGCTCAGTCTTAACGTATCTTCAAAAGTGGCCAATCACAAAGGTTTAGCTCCTACATACTGTATGTATAAAATATCACTATGTGAGATTGTTTTTACAGCTTCCCTCCACATATCTTTATTATTATCCTCATCATCATCATTTATTTGTAAAGCACCACCAAATTACATTATACATTTTCTAGGTAATCTGCATTACATAAGCGTTCACTGAGTAAGCCACTCGAATATAAATACATTTATAGCACATGTATGGTACGCTATATATAAAGAGTACAATGTGTAATACATACTTATTCAGTTAACCATATAGGTACTAAATATTGTACTATTACTATTTCTAGATAACCAATATATTTAAAACTAATTCCCAAGTATGTAAAAGTTTTTTTTTCTAATTATTAATCACGATACTTATGTTACATTTTTCACTACACATAAAAGGATTGTTTACGTATTTTTCCATGGCTATTGTTTTAAGAATTATATGTTTACAATTCATTACCATTTATAATGCATATAACATTTGAGGTTGTTAACTGTACATCTGAGGGAATACAAAAATAGCCTTTTTATCTATTTGTTTCTAAATTGTACTTTATTTGGCAGCAGTTTAAACACGGCATCCAATGTCAGCTCCGTCAGGTTATCACTTACTGCCACACGTCTATTTATGGAATATTCATGTAACCTTCTCACTGCTCTATATGTCGAGAACCAATCAGTATAAATAGTATGCTCTGCATATTATATTCATAGACAAAACGTCTTGGCTGGCAGAGCAGGTTCTGCAACATTTCCTTATCTTCTGATTATTATTTTTTTTAACAAGTCTTTATTTTGGATTCATACAACGCTGTGTGAGGCCCTGTTTTCCCTCACAGAGGCACTAAAAATGTGAAAAAATATAAGTATAAAACTTTGAACATTTAGTCAAAGTTGTACTCCTGTGCTACTTTAAATGAGAATACAGCTGCTGATGAGATAATCAGGAACAGGCATATGTGTGTATGCTCCAATCACCTGATTTGACTATGGGGTGGACTATGGGGTAGATTTCTCAAATGTCGGCAGAAATGATCCACTGTAGCGGATCATGTCCGTCCGACATCAATAAATGGAGACAATTTATCATTGCACAAGCATTTCTTGCAATGCAGCCCCCTACACATTCGCAGCCAATCGACCGCTAGCATCCGATCGGAATGATTGCAATCGGCCACCTCAGAGGCTCCTGCTCTGGGAGCGAGCTACATTGAGTGTAATGGTGCAATCAGGCCGGGCTGTGACTAGACAGTTGCCCAGATGCACTTAGACAAAAAGCCTGACCCGCTCAGTAGAGCACTGAGCGGCAGTCTGAAAAATTATTTTTTTAATAAAATATGCCTGCAATACTTTAAAGTATAAAGTTAGCGCTAAGATAATGTAATATAATTCTGCACTATGTTTAGAATTATATTACATTATTTTGTAGGTTTACTGCCCCTTTAAGTTTCAGGCAGACCTGAAACTTTGGAGGTAGATTGCAGCATCTACTGCTTGATAAATCTACCCCTATGTGTTTAATCCTTTTGAGGAAGCACTTTTTATTTTTGCAGTAGTAAGCACCTTTAAAACACTATCTTTATTAGGCATGTACATTTGGTTTATTCGGCCGCAAACAAATGGGGATTTCTTCTTGTGAAAGTACAACGCACTAAGATCTGTGCAAATTCTAAGATCTGTGCAAAACCCTAGAAAGAACTGGATACCACTGGCAGCCGCATTCATTTGTGGAATTGAATTGAATGCACATACCTCATTTTTATTGTCAGGTATTTCTTCAAGCCAGTATATCAAGGGTTTTCTTTACGCCTTAAAGTGTCAGTAAACCTAAAAAATAATGTTATATAATTCTGCACATAGTGCAGAATTATATAACATTATATTAGTGTTATCGTTATAAAACCTTATATTCCCTTTGAATTTTTTTAAAATATGACAGTTTTTCAGACCCGCTCTTCTGAGCGGGTCTGTTTTTATTACACAGTGCATCGGGCCAGCTGTATAGTCACAGTCCGGCCCGACCGCGCCATAACACTAAGTGCAGCTCGCTCCTGCTCTGTCTGACAGCAGGAGCGAGCTGTCCCTTTAAAGTGAAGGTAAACTTTGATGAATGAAAGCCCAGTTTTTAAAAATACTATTAAAAATAGGGGCACTTTCATTCATTAAAGTATAGAAAGCAGCCGTTTTTATTAAAAAACAGGCAATGACTCCCCTGGGGGGAAAGCCGTGATTTGAGGAAGCCAGATTAGTCATTGATGACGCGTGAAGAAAGGCTCTCCGGGTGGGGGAAGCTGCTCTGGCTGTGAAAAAACAAAGGTACGTTTTTAATCAAAACGGCTGCTTTCTAAACTTTGATGAATGAAATTGCCCCTGTTTTTAATAGTATTTTTAAAAACCGGGCTTTCATTCATCAAAGTTTACCTTCACTTTAAGGATTTTCCTGCCTATAACATACCCTCTCTGCCTCCGGCAGGCATCCTAAAATAGCGCTATTGAAAAAACAAGCCCCATAGTAAGACCAGCGACATACAGGGTACTTTGCTGGTCATTAAGGGGCTAATTAGAAGAAAATGTGAACTTACAATTTGTTAGTACATTTTCTAAAAAGCTAAACTGAATAGTGCTAGCAAGAATAACTTAACTACAGTAATGTTAAAGGTTATTTTAAAGGTAAATAAACTGGATTTGAATTGTACAACAATGCTTTTCAGATTAATTTATTTAATTTAGAAATCTGCTTGTTTTCAAAAATGCATTTTTTTAAAAAGTTATTACTAAATCAGTTCTACCATTTCTCTTGCACTAGCACTAGTGTCAGTATTGGTCTACACTGTGCATGTACTTCTCCCATTTGTACTTGCTCTGCTTTTACACCTCTTTAGTAAAACTATCCCATAACTCCACCTTGTAACCTAGAGGAACAGGACCCATCATTTGAAAGCAGAGAATTTTCACATTCACATAGACAAGAAACCTGAAACTGTTTTAATAAGAAGGTCCTATGACCCTGTAGATACCCCATTATATTTTAGCTTTTTTTCCTCCTCTTTCTCATGAGGGGGTAACATTGCCCACTAGATTATTACTTATTAGAAATGGTAAATCGTGTAGACAGCAAGTTTACATAAATCAAACTGAAGAAGAACTCTGTACCACTCTTCCTATAGAAATAAACCACATACAACAGCTCTCATTGTAATAATTAAAGAGTCTCCTAATTTACGTGATGCATCATATGACAAATACAACTATAGTAACATAGGGGTAACATTTGCTGTCCTCTACCATCACACCACCTGTTGGCTATTAATATATTGGCTAGGTGGTTAGTTATATTAAAGGGACAGTCTAATCAAAATTAAACTTTCATGATAGGGTCTGCCGTTTGAAACACCTTTCCATTTTATTTTTATCATCAAATTTGATTTGTTCTCATTTTATTTTTTGTTGAAAGTTAAACCTAGGTAGGCTCATATGCTAATTTCTAAACCCTTGAAGGCCCCTTCTTATCTCTGTGCATTTTGACAGTTTTCACAGCTAGACAGTACTAGTGCATGTGTGTCATATAGATAACATTGTGCTCACTCCCGTTTAGTTATTTATGAGTCAGCACTGATTGGCTAAAGTGCAAGTCTGTCAAAATAACTTAGATAAAGGTGCAGTCTGCAGAGGTTTAGATGCAAGGTAATCACAGAGGTAAAAAGTGTATTAATGTAACAGTGTTAGTTATGCAAAACTGGGGAATGGGTAATAAAGGGGTTATCTAATTTTTAAACTATAAACTTTCTAGAGTAGGCTGTTGCTGTAAGGACATGTAAATGGCTAAGGGGGTCTAAAGAGGTATATAAATTAACATGTAGAGACACATAAACCAATGGTTAAATAATGTTGTAAGCAAAATTAAAAATTAAAGTTGTTAGTGAAAAAAATTAAGGAGTGTAAAAAAAAAAGAGAACTAGTTGTGTATGATAGCATAGCAAGCATGAAAAACGTCAAACATTCAAGGACAGAAAACATTTCATTTAAAAAAACAAAAAAGAAAAACAGATTTGACCCTTGTTTGACTTGTTATGTGGATGTGCAACTTTTACTAATATGAGCATTCAGATCTGATGTTATAGTTCAAGCTGCAGTATCTTTATTGCTTGACAATGTGTACTTTATAATATTTACTTCCTTGGTGCATGAAGCACATTCAAAATACACAATATGTGATAGGATCTTCCTATTGCTAACATAGGGCAAGAAGTACATTCTGTGACTTGAAGGTAAAAAAACTACAGTTTTGTTGTTGAAATACAGCATGTCTGTTCTAAAGCGTTTTTAGACTTTTACACTAATCGTATTGAATTAGTGTTTATCTGGTAGTTACCTGCACAAATCAAATAGTTTTTTTTTAAAGCAGATCATGCACTTGGGGTGTATCCAAAAGCAAATGAGGCTGCCAGAGAAAGAGAAAAGAATAGACATAAAAAACAAAAATAAACTATGCAGTCTTCATCTCTTGTGCACAAGGTTACATTACAAAACACTGTGCAAAGGAGATCACAGAATACCTCTTTCCCAATTATCAAACACTGCATGTAATAGGAGATTCTTATCACTGAGACTTTTGTTCTATTAGTAACCCAGGGGTGGACTGGCCAGGAGGAAGGGTTGCAAATAGTGATGGAATCAGGGCCAGTGCAGATGGTGCAGTCCCCAGTTATTTTTATGGAATCAATTTAAATGTGTATCTGTCTGTCTGTCTACAGCATGTGTATATATACATATATATATATATATATATATATATATATATATATATATATATATAGGTGTCTATAGTTTGTTTTGTAGCTGTAGATATATTCACACCATGCATGATGTCTATCCCTAAACTGCCACTGAGAGACCTGTGCCTGCCCAGCCCAATGCCTGTGGGTTGCTGCCTGTACTTCCCAGAAGTCCTGTTTTCTATAGCTGTAGACTGCCCTACATGCATGTCTAGGGTTGCCACCCTTCCCGGTCTGACGCTCTATGTCCCATGTCCCGGAACTACTCTCAAATGCCCTGGGCTAAGAGCTCCCCTGGCACAGCAAACAGCAGCAGTGAGCAGAGATTTTTTTAAAAATTAGCTGTCTAGGCGAGCTCTTAGCCCAGGGTTATTAAAATACCGGGTAGTTTGAGTCTGGAGGAGAGACGGAGGATGGTGTGGGAGGGGGGGAAGAGGGTCGAGGAGGGGAGTCATCATATCCTGCTGAAAGCGGCAGAGAGAGGTCAGGTGTTGGTGTGGTGGCTGTGTCTGCTGTTTTTTCTTGGTAATTGGTATGGTCATTTTGTTTTGGGACTTAATTATGTGTATATGATTTGGTTTATAATTCTATGTTTTATATATACTTATTATATATTATATAATACATATAATATATATATAATATATACTGTATATATTATATATTATATATATATATACAGTATATATATATAATATATATATTATATATATAATATATATATAATATATACTGTATATATATATATATATATATATATATATATATATATATATATATATATATATATATATATATATATATATATATTATATATACATATAGTATATATATATATCATATATATATATTATATATATATTATATATATATTTCATATATATATATATATATATATATATATATATATATAAAATATAATAAATATATATATATATATATAAATTGATTTCATAATGAATTTGAGTCAATGAGAAGCTACTCTCCAAGCCACATCCAAGCCACGCCCTGATACACACCCTATCCATACCCATTTAAAAAGTGTCCAGGAATTTTCTGGGCAAAAGGTGGCATCCCTATGCATGTCATAGGTTCCATGTGACAACCGTGGATCTAAAACCATTTTTTATTTTGTGATATCAAATATAGCATTTTAAAAGGGGTGGCTGATATACCTGGGCCACTGGGTAGTACTTGTCCCCCTGGGTTAAAAGTTGCCAGTCCTCCCTTGCGAGCGCCAGCAGTACAATAATGTTTTGCCAACCTAAATTAATTAGAAAAATTAAATTTCATTATAAAATAGTCCTTTTATATGCACACTATCTGAGATACCAGCCACTACTGAGTCTATTATTGTCTAAAGCCTGTCACATGATACAGCTGGGTCTGCAAATTGAAGTAGAATATGAAATTTGTCAGAAAAAAATCTACTGCTCAGAGTAAATACTATTTACTATGTTCTTGTTGGTTATACAGTTATAATGAATCTAAAGGCTCTTTAATGTAAGTATTATTAAATATAAAATCACAAGTCTTGTTAGGGTTGTACAGTATGTATAAAATGATATATCTTGGTTTAAATATTCTTATTGCTCTAGTAAGTCCATTTTATAAATCAGAGAGAGATTAAAGAACAAAATGCTTTAGTTATAGATGTTTATTTTATTTTTATTTTTGTCCATTTAAATTATTTCTTTATTTATTTTTAGCTAAGTGATGTATGAAAAACTCCTGTATACATGCTAGGATATTTGTTTCACAATTCTGGAAATTGTATTTCAATTATTTTCATAGGGCCCCATTTATCAAAACATTGCACAACCAAATGTGTGAGAGCAGGGCATGCCAATCATCCTGGTTGGATCTGATTTAAAGGGACAATAAAATCCAAATTAAACTTTCATGATTCTGTTAGAGTATACAATTTTTAAACAAAATTCTAATTTACTTCTATTATCTAATTTGCTTTGTTCTTTTGATGTCCTTTGTTTAAAATTATACCTAGGTAGGCTCAGGAGCAGCAATGCATTACTAGGAACTAGCTGCTTATTAATCGCTGCATATATTTGCCTCTTGTCATTTGCTTATCTGATGTGTTCATAATAGGCTAGATTACAAGTGGCACGTTTAGTTAGTGTGTATGCGTTATTGCAATATCACGCTTGTGCTTATTACAAGTTGAATGTAAACGAGACTGCACAAGCTCAAACTAAATTTGCGATCACTGGGTTAGCGAAACTGAAGTCCTCCCGTAAAGTGTTAGGGCTACATAAAAAGTTGCACCAAACACAACATAAATACATAAAAAATAAAGTGTTACACTAATTTATACACTGTCTAATAAAAAATAATCATATAAATATTTTTAAAAAGTTATACGATGTAAAAGGTATGGTATATGACAAGGTAATTGAAGGAAAAGGGCTATATTGTATATATACATACACATACATGTCTAAATATGTATGTATGTATATAGACATACAGCATGTATATATGTGTATACATCTGTATTTATGTTTATATGTGTATTTATGTACTGTATATACATACATATATACACATATAAACACATGTATACATATGTATATATACTTTGAAGCCCTTTCCACTCAAATACCTGAAAACATGAAATAAAATGTTTATTCAATTGTAATCTATACTATAATCGCATTTGTAACATGTCCGTCGGTGTCGCCAGTTGCGCATGCATCCTCAAAGGAATGTTGGCTGCACGAGGCACCCAAAAGAATGTTGGCTGCGCGCGCAGCCAAAATAATTCACCTGGATGCAGCGAAGCTGCAGGTGATTCTTTCACCACCCTGCAAAGGCAAATGGAGCATTCAAAAAAAAAAAAAAAAAAAACTAACCGCCTGCAATAAGTGTTAAAAAAAACTAACCACCCGCAATAAGTGTTAAAAAAAACTAACCGCCCACAATAAGTATTAAAAAACAAACCTAACCGCCCGTACGAAGTATTAAGAAAAAAAATAACTGCCCACACGAAATATTACGAAAAAAACAAAAAACACTTACATAATGAAATTATTAACCCCTAAACCCCAACATCACAAACTACCTAATACATCTATTAACCCCTAATCCGCCATTCCCCCATATTGCAATTTAAATAATTAATTTATTAACCCCTAAACCTCCATCCACCACCAATGCAATTAACTTAATTAACATATTAACCCCTAATCTGCCAACCCCCAAAAGACATTAAACGTAATTTACCTATTAACTCCTAAACCACTAACCCCCACAACGCAAATAGCTAATTTAATGACTAAGCCCCCTAACCTAACACCCCCTAAATTAATCTCTTAATTACATAAAATAATAATATACTACATTACAATTAAAATAAAAATACTAACAGTACTACAAAAACAAACCTAAGATTACATTAAATTAATCTAAAATTACACAAAATTAAAAAAGGCTAACATTACAGAAAATAATAAACCACATTATCCAAAATAAAAAAAATAAACCTAATCCCTATGAAAATAAAAAGCCCCCCCAAAATAAAAACACTCCCTAATCTAAGAATAAATTACCAATAGCCCTTAAAATGGCATTTTGTAGGGCATTGCCCTAAGTTAAACAGCTCTTTTCCTTTAAAAAATACTATGTCCGATCTCTAACAGAAACCCCCCCCCCACCAAGCCCCGAAAAATAAAAAAAACTAACACTAAAAAACCTAAACTACCCATTGCCCCTAAAGGGGCATTTGTATGGGCATTGCCCTTAAAAGGGCATTCAGCTCTTTTTCACTGGCCTTAAAATAACATTCAGCTCTTTTTCAATTGCCCAAAAAACCCTCATCTAAACCCCCCAAAAAAAGCCTAACACTATAGCCCGAAACAGGTACTCACGGCTCCTGATGTCTGACGGAAAAGGTCTTCTTCCAGGCGGGTCCATCATCTTCTATCTTCATCCACAGCGAAGGCGGCGCGGAGCGGAGGTGCAGAGTGGTGTTCACAGATGTGGCGATCCTCTGCGGCGGTGGTTCTCGGCGGCATGGAGGCTCCTCTTCATGCAATCGTCCACTGCACACTGAAGATTGAATGCAAGGTACCGTCGCCGCCAAGGACCACCACTAAGGATACAGGCATCGGGAACACAGCTCCGCACCTCTGCTCCATGCTGCCTTCACTCTGGATGAAGATAGAAGATGATGGATCCGTCTGGAAGAAGACCTTCTCTGTCGGACTTCAGGAACAGTGAGTACCTATTTGGGGGTTAGGTTTAGGCTTTTTTATTTTAATTTTTGGGGTGTTTTTTTTAGATTAGGGTTTTTTTAGCTAGAAAAAGAGCTGATTGCCCTTTTAAGGGCAGTAAAAGAGCTGATTGCCCTTTTAAGGGCAGTAAAAGAGCTGAATGCCCTTTTAAGGGCAATGCCCATACAAATGTCCCTTTAGGGGCAATATGCAGTTTATTTTTTTTTAGTGTTAGTTTTTTTATTTTGGTGGGTTTGGTGGGTGTTTTCTTTTTTACTGTTAGAGGTAAAAGAGCTGTTTAACTTAGGGCAATGTCCTATTGGTAGTTTAGTATTAGATTAGGGGGTGTTAAGGGGCATTTTTTAATTTTATAGGGGTATTAGTTTAGGTTTAAATTATTTTTTGGATAGCTTTGTTTATTTTTTTCTCTCATTTTACCCTTTTTTAAAGTGCTTTATTGAAATTTTTTTGTTTTCCAGCAAGTATGACATCAACATATTATACTTCACATTGGCATATAAAAATGTACTGCATATTACTGGTTGTGTAATAAAACCATGTACTTTTGCTGCATTCCCACTTATCCAACTGGTCATGACATTTATTAATCTATATAATAAGCTTAAGAAAGGATGGATGGAGATCCGATAAGATGTTGGTTGAGTTTTAAGTAGAGGAAGGATATTCCTGTGTTAAAGGTTATTGTTGGGGTCCATGGGCAGAATATGTGGGCTGTGCTTACTGAACGCTCTATCTATACCCCAGCCGGGGAGACCTCTCTTGGATCCCACAGCAAAAAAGAAAACCAGAAATGCTAATATTGGGGTTAACCTGCTTATAACTAGTATGTAACATTAAACAATTAACACTAAGACCTACATCAAATAAGACATTAAACATTGTAAAGGATTCACTTATATACCTTGTTGTGAAAACGATTGCGCTTTTGTGTAGTAGCTGCTTGCCTATAAATCAAGTGGGCAATGAGTGGCTGATCTGTAGCTATAGGGTATTTATCTTGGCTTCATAGCTAGGTGGTTTTAATTGAATATGACTTATGTTACTATGTTTTGGTAGCAGCCAGACAGTATTACAGTGACAACCTCTTTTTAAGGGTAGATAAAGTATGATGTATTTATAATATGCCTATTATGGATATGTAGTGTCATCTATATTGGTTTGCTTGTACTGCATCTGAGGTATAAAAGATTAAGACCTGTTGTCACCTTATCCACAGCTCCGGCCGAAAGCCACGTCAGGAATTTGATTTTGCTTGCAACCCTAGATGCCATGTGCGGGGTGTCTCTTCTGCCTATTTTATGTCTAATATTTTCAATGGGTAACACGAGTTGCAATAACTTTTGAGAAAAGAGTACACTACACACACTGTCTATAACCTATGCAAAACATAATTTTTGTCCGGTATATAGTGGCCTCTATCAATTACTCACTTCTGGACTATATAGTATAAAGCAATATGAACATTATCAGAACAAAGTGTATGTTTACAACTATATCTATTCTAAACAGTCCTGTATATGATTAACTACAGCATAACATTTAGTTTGTATGGCAGTTTTTGCACTGTCTAATGACTACAGTTTATCCTTCATCTCTGTGAGGAGAGGAGATTTCATCATGAGAGCAGGACATGATCTCTTTGGGGATTCCATAATAAGATTGCCAGGGGATCTTACTTGCGAGTGCAGATATAGTGCAGGAAGATTGTTCAGCAGAGCTCCATATTTTATCCGTTGATACAACAATGGCCGTCTTTCTGCACTTTGCAGAGACAGTCCTGATATATCCCTCACTAATGCCGTCCATATTGTGTTTTGAGTCAGGCTCCATATGATGTCCTAATGACTCAATCTCACCAGGGGAGGCTAACGGAGGGTAATAGGATATGCGAAAATGCCCTGCGGGTCATCAGAGCATGTAGCTGACTGGAGCCTCAGTGTCTCCGTTTTCCGTATATCTATGTGGAGGATAGCTGTCCGGCCACCGCGGCTGTGAAAAAGACTACCGCTCGGGTCATAGTGTGCTCAAGGGCCAATTTCCACTTCACTGTTCTGTCAGGCTGCCAGGAATCAGACTGAGACGAGAAGTGCAAAAATAAACACACCTTTATTAATAGCAAAAAATAATAAAAAGTACACAAGTCAAATAACAAGCCAGGAGTCAAAACCAGAGCTGGTAGTCAGACAAGCCGAGTCAGGAGCCAAAGCGAATAGTCAGACGAGCCGGAATCAGGAACAAGGAAAACAGCAGAGTCAGGAACAAGCCAGGGATCAGGAACCAGGAAGGACGTCAGGCAGCCAGGTAATACACAAGAACTCTCACAAACAGGTCTGAGACAACGCAAAGGCAAAGCATACTGAACAGAGGCCCTTTAAATAATAAGTGATGACATCACAATTCTGAGACTGCATCCTGTCTCACATGGATGATGCACACCAGTCTAGCCATAAAAGGAAGTGCAGGAAGTGAGCAGCATCCCCCACAATGCACCATAGTCAGGAAGAGAGGTGAGTAAAATGGCTGCCAGCAGCACATGGCAAACACAACAGGGAAAAAACCCTGACATGTTCTTTATCTCGGCTGCCATACTTGTTTGGGAGCCCCCATCAGTCTCCCCCAGGTCCTCAACATGTCTCCGATATGGATCTGCTCGCTTGGTGTTCCCGCGGGTGTCCGTATGAGAAGATCACTTGATGCCAGGCAGCGGTCTCCAGTGTCAAGGTTCCCCATTACTGTTCCCCCTACTTTGGTAAGTATGATGCCTGAGACAGATTTAAAATCCACCGACTTCTGTGGCTCCCCATGATATGGGGTAGAGCCTTGTTGTTTTGTGGGGTTCTGGTGTACCTCTGAACTTGATGTTAGGTGCGTCCTAGGGTTATCACTATTGTGGCTGATAGGATTCTTGAGGAATGCTCAGTGTGTTCTTTGGACATATTTTGTTTATTAGGAAATCGTAAGGGGCTGTGTCGATTAGTTTGTCAAAGAGTTTCTCTAATTTCTCAAAGTATGATGCTGAATAGCAGTGTAACTCCGATTCCTTGATGCAAATCATTGTGAGGGATAATGCAAATAGCGCCGTTCACAGCCTTTCTGTTCATAAGTTTCCCGATGTATAGTCAATGAGTTCCCTTGATATCCAGTTAGAAGGAGATAGTGAATAGATTCAGTAAGTCTAGTTTTCAACCGCACTGATAACCGGCTCTTACCGGGGGGGGGGAGGTGTATACCTAAAAGTAGGCCACTACATGAAAACAGCCAGAATGAGTGATATAGGATCCCGATTGCCAGAACTGTGGAGTTTTCTATTAAAATGGTCTCACTCTTGCTGTTCAATATCAATAATCAAAGGATTATTAAGGATTCCGTTGGAGCCTACAGAAAATGCGTCCTATACAGAACGCTGCATGGACATCTTTTGTAAATTTAGCTTGAGAGTTTGTATTTTTTCAACATAAACTGTCCTATGGGCAGGCTTATCACCTAGTATTTAATAATGTGTTTTACTGTGTATGCACTGTAAATATTTTACATTCCAATGTTTTTCGCATGGGGGAAACGTTCTATGTATTTTAAAATATATATTCCTATATATATCTGCATATACCCAGATATATATATATATATATATATATATATATATATATATATATATATATATATACTGTACACTGTATAAATATATAGGTATAGATATATATTTTACAAAAATACATCAGATATATAGAAATATCTATTTAAAAATAAATACAACATTTTCATGTAAGTGAAGAACACTGGAATGTAAAATATTCATAACTACCTTTCAGCTAGATTACGAGTTTTGCGTTATAAGTGAAAAATCAGCGTTATGGCTCATAACGCTGCTTTTACCCTAACGCCGGTATTACAAGTCTTGTCGGTATAGGTGTACCGCACACCTTTTTGGCCGTCACGCAACGTCAGTACCACACTTTTTAAAAAGTTATTTTTCAATGGGACTTCCATAGCGCCCAGTTTTCCTGGGAGGCTAAAAAGTGAGCGGTACACCCTATAATGACAAGATCTGTACAGCCATCTAAAATCAGTAATTATGAGTTTTACGTTACAAAGCTGTACCATAAAACTCATAGTGTTAAAAAGTACACTAACACCCATAAACTACCTATTAACCCCTAAACTGCCGCCCTCCTGCATCGCAAACACTACATAAATATATTAACCCCTAATCTGCCATCCGCCCACATCGCCGCTATAATAAACCTATTAACCATTAAACCGCAAGCCCCCCACAACGAAATATACTAAAATAAATGATTAACCCCTAAACCTCTGGCCTCCCACATCACTAACTCTACATAAATATTTGAAACCCTAATCCTAACCCTAACATAACCCTAACCCTAAGTCTAACCCTAACCCTAACGTAACCCTAAGCCTAACACCCCCTAACTTAAATATAATTAAAATAAATCTAAATAAACCTTACAATTATTAACTAAATAATACCTATTTAAAACTAAAAACAGACTTACCTGTAAAAAAAAATCTAAGCTAGCTACAAAATAACTAATAGTTATATTGTAGCTATCTTAGGTTTTATTTTTATTTCACAGGTAAGTTTGTATTTATTTTAACTAGGTAGACTAGTTATTAAATAGTTATTAACTATTTACTAGATTCCTAGTTAAAATAAATACAAAGTTACCTGTAAAATAAAACCTAACCGGCCTTACACTAAAACTAATTACAATAAAATGAAATAAATTAAGTTAATAAAATACAATTTAATAACTTACAAAAAAAAATAAACACTAAATTACAAAAAATAAAAAACGAAATTATCAAAAATAAAAACGAATTACTCTTAATCTAATAGCCCTATAAAAATAACACCCCCCCCCAAAATAAAAAAACCCTAGCCTACATTAAACTGCCAACGGCCCTTAAAAGGGCCTTTTGCGGGGCATTGCCCCAAAGATACCAGCTCTTTTACAGTGCAAAAAAAAAATACAAACAACCCCCCAACAGTAAAACCCACATCCTCACATGGATGATGCACACCAGTCTAGCCATAAAAGGAAGTGCAGGAAGTGAGCAGCATCCCCCACAATGCACCATAGTCAGGAAGAGAGGTGAGTAAAATGGCTGCCAGCAGCACATGGCAAACACAACAGGGAAAAAACCCTGACATGTTCTTTATCTCGGCTGCCATACTTGTTTGGGAGCCCCCATCAGTCTCCCCCAGGTCCTCAACATGTCTCCGATATGGATCTGCTCGCTTGGTGTTCCCGCGGGTGTCCGTATGAGAAGATCACTTGATGCCAGGCAGCGGTCTCCAGTGTCAAGGTTCCCCATTACTGTTCCCCCTACTTTGGTAAGTATGATGCCTGAGACAGATTTAAAATCCACCGACTTCTGTGGCTCCCCATGATATGGGGTAGAGCCTTGTTGTTTTGTGGGGTTCTGGTGTACCTCTGAACTTGATGTTAGGTGCGTCCTAGGGTTATCACTATTGTGGCTGATAGGATTCTTGAGGAATGCTCAGTGTGTTCTTTGGACATATTTTGTTTATTAGGAAATCGTAAGGGGCTGTGTCGATTAGTTTGTCAAAGAGTTTCTCTAATTTCTCAAAGTATGATGCTGAATAGCAGTGTAACTCCGATTCCTTGATGCAAATCATTGTGAGGGATAATGCAAATAGCGCCGTTCACAGCCTTTCTGTTCATAAGTTTCCCGATGTATAGTCAATGAGTTCCCTTGATATCCAGTTAGAAGGAGATAGTGAATAGATTCAGTAAGTCTAGTTTTCAACCGCACTGATAACCGGCTCTTACCGGGGGGGGGGAGGTGTATACCTAAAAGTAGGCCACTACATGAAAACAGCCAGAATGAGTGATATAGGATCCCGATTGCCAGAACTGTGAAGTTTTCTATTAAAATGGTCTCACTCTTGCTGTTCAATATCAATAATCAAAGGATTATTAAGGATTCCGTTGGAGCCTACAGAAAATGCGTCCTATACAGAACGCTGCATGGACATCTTTTGTAAATTTAGCTTGAGAGTTTGTATTTTTTCAACATAAACTGTCCTATGGGCAGGCTTATCACCTAGTATTTAATAATGTGTTTTACTGTGTATGCACTGTAAATATTTTACATTCCAATGTTTTTCGCATGGGGGAAACGTTCTATGTATTTTAAAATATATATTCCTATATATATCTGCATATACCCAGAAATATATATATATATATATATATATATATATATATATATATATATATATATATAGTGTACACTGTATAAATATATAGGTATAGATATATATTTTACAAAAATACATCAGATATATAGAAATATCTATTTAAAAATAAATACAACATTTTCATGTAAGTGAAGAACACTGGAATGTAAAATATTCATAACTACCTTTCAGCTAGATTACGAGTTTTGCGTTATAAGTGAAAAATCAGCGTTATGGCTCATAACGCTGCTTTTACCCTAACGCCGGTATTACAAGTCTTGTCGGTATAGGTGTACCGCACACCTTTTTGGCCGTCACGCAACGTCAATAAAATGAAATAAATTACAATAAAATGAAATAAATTAAGTTAATAAAATACAATTTAATAACTTACAAAAAAAAATAAACACTAAATTACAAAAAATAAAAAACGAAATTATCAAAAATAAAAACGAATTACTCTTAATCTAATAGCCCTATAAAAATAACACCCCCCCCCAAAATAAAAAAAACCCTAGCCTACATTAAACTGCCAACGGCCCTTAAAAGGGCCTTTTGCGGGGCATTGCCCCAAAGATACCAGCTCTTTTACAGTGCAAAAAAAAAATACAAACAACCCCCCAACAGTAAAACCCACCACCCACCCAACCAAACCCCCCCAAATAAAAACCTATTTAAATAAACCTAAGATAAATATTGCCCTGAAAAGGGCATTTGGATGGGCATTTCCCTTAAAAGGGCATTTAGCTCTTTTACGAATTGTCCAAAACCCTAACCTTAAAAAAAAAACACCCAAAAAACCCTTAAAAAAACTTAACGCTAATCCCCAACGATCCACTTACAGTTATCGAAGTCCGGACATCCATCCTCATCCAGCCGGCGAAGTCCTCATCCAAGCGGCAAGAAGTCTTTATCGAGACAGCCTCTTCGATCTTCATCCAGCCGGCAAAGTCCTTATCCAAGCAGCAAGAAGTCTTCATCCAGACGACATCTTCTATCTTCATCCATCCGGCGCGGAGCGGGTCCATCTTCAAGACATCCGGCGCAGAGCATCCTTTTCTTACGGTTGCTGCCGTAAACTGAAGGTTCCCTTTAAGTGACTTTAAGTGACGTCATCCAAGATGGCGTCCCTTACATTCCTATTGGCTGAAAGATTTCTATCAGCCAATAGGAATTAAAGGGGAAAAAATCCTATTGAATGTTGCAATCAGCCAATAGGATTGAGCTTTCATCCTATTTGCTGATCCAATAGGTTTTTTCCAATTTGTGCTCTCTATTAAAGTCTATGGGGAGAAAAAGATAATGTGGTCACTATTTCAAAAGTCCTGAAGTTAGCCTGAATTGGCTTTTGCTCACCTGCAAACATTTTACTTTCAACTTGTAATACGCGTGCTAACCCGCACTGGGTAAAAGTTTATTTCTTGGCGTGTCTTTGCGCAAGGGAAAGCGCTAAATAGTGTGCCACTTGTAATCTGGCCAATGTCTATTTAAAAGAAATTAATACGGCTTTTTGTAATGCATGCTTGCTCTGTATGTAGATTCAGCAACACAGGGTGCAACTGAATAGCATGCAAAAAAAAAATACAAAAAAACCAGCATACTTCAATCCTTAAAGGGACACTGAACCCAAATTTTTTCTTTCATGATTTAGATAGAGCATGCAATTTTAATCAGCATTCTAATTTACAACTGTTATCAATTTTTCTTCTGTCTCTTGCTATCTCTATTTGAAAAAGAAGGCATCTAAGCTTTTTTTTATTCAGAATTCTGGACCGCACTTTTTTATTGGTGGATTCATTTATCCACCAATCAGCAAGAACAACCCAGGTTGTTCACTAAAAAATGGTCCGGCATCTAAACTTACTTATTTGATAATAGTAGTGAATTAGAAAGTTGCTTAAAATGTAATTCTATATCTGAATCACGAATGAAAACATTTGGGTTTAGTGTCCCTTTAACACACAGCACACAGAAGAATAGATGAAAAATCTAAATCTTCCAGCTTCTTTGATTTAAAAGTGACCTTTAGGTTTCAAAGTTACAGCAACATTTCGGGCTAATCAATGCCCTTAAAGGGACATTATACACTCATTTTTTCTTTGCATAAATGTTTTGTAGATGCTCTATTTATATAGCCCATGAAGTTTTTTTTTTAAAAAATTTTTTTTTTTTAGTTTTGCTTATTTTTAAATAACATTGCTCAGATTTTCAGACTCCTAACCAAGCCCCAAAGTTTTATGTGAGTACTGATGTATACCTTCTCCAGCTTGCTCCTGTTTGTGTAAAGGGTCTTTTCATATGCAAAAGAAGGGGGAGGGGAAAAGTGTCTTATTTCCCACTTGCAGTGGGCTTTCCAGCTACCTTTTCAACAAAGCTAAACTGAAAGCTTCTAAGTATGTTTTTAAGCAGTTTTATACTGGATTTTTATATTGGTATCTGTGCATCTTATTCTTTATAGTAGTGTCTATTACATGCAGTTATATGAAAATGAGTGTACACTGTCCCTTTAATCATGCAATTTATAAAAGATACACAGAAAAAGTGCAACGCTTTCTCAGTGAAAATCCTGAAGACACACCACCCTGGCCTGATTCAGAATCAGTGTTTGAAACTACTGTGTCCAGCATCATCTGTGCAGCCTCCAGTAAGTTAAGGTCTGTTTCCAAGATGTCTAGTCAGTGTTCCTATGAGTCACTGCAGAAAAAACAAGAAGCAGTATTGGAAGTAGCAGCCGCATAGGTGATAAAAATAATGAAAGCACAACATCAATATAAAGAAGAAATTAGAATACTTGAGGCGGAGGATGCAAGGTTAACAGCGAGAGAAACGCCAAAGAAAGGGAAATAGAAGCAGAGAATGCAAGAAAAATACCACAATTTATATCAGAAAGCACCAGTAGAAAAATGAAAACGGAAGAGAAGAAGTGGAACGATTGGAGGAACTAAAAAGGCACAATGCAGCGCAAGCAAGGATACAAGTGTATGCTGGAAGCATTAAAAATGAGGAGGAAGAGCAATGTCCTGCTCCTCTTATTCAACTAACACAAGAAGGTTATGTTTCTCAACCAAGAGCTCCTATCTCTCTTTCTCAGCCAGTCCTGCTCACTCAAGTTTCAGCTCCTTTAAACCAACCATGTTATTCCCCCCAAAGAGTTCCTTTCACCCAAGGTCCTGTCCCTCATTCAGCTATATAACCTACCTCTTATGAAGCTTCTAATGACCTTGTGAAAGCACTCGCTGAAGCAATTACAGCCAATGGGATTCCAATTCCAGAACCTGTTGTTTTCTTTTGAGAACCTCTGAAGTATAATGACTGGAAACTGTCTTTCCAGATATTAATTGATTTCAAGAACTTACCAACTCAAGAAAAGCTTTACTTTTTACGCAAGTGGCCCAGCAAAGAGAGCCATTGAAGGACACTTCCTGATTGGAACAGAAACCGCTTATCAAGCTGCCTGGGAAATACTTGATGACAGATTTGGAAATCCATTCGTAGTTGGAAAATCCTATTGTGACAGAATACAAGCATGGCATAAGATTGCCACCAAAGACAGTAATGATCTTCGTGAATTTGTAGATTTCCTATGCAGTGTTGATTCAACCATGCCTTATGTTCAAGGTTTACAAGCTCTAAATGACTGTGTTGAAAATCAAAGAATAGCAGCCAAACTACCAGAGTGGTTAAGTTCACGTTGGAACAGAGCTGTTACAAGGTTCCAAGATGAATGCAAAGCATTCCTTGATTTCAGGTATTTTGTTGAATTTCTGAAGCTAGAATTGCATGCAACCCCATCACCTCATTGCAAGCAATAAAGCCAACAGAAAGATCTAAGCAAACCGATCAAGATTATGCTAAGTTTCAACGCAATCGCTACTTAAGTGCCAAAACCTTTAATACTAGTTCTAGTGAAAGGGCTAGCATCATGTGTGCCTTTTGTATTAAAGTGTCATAAGTGTCGAAAGATTATGGAAATGGCAGTTGAAGAAAGAGTAAAGTTTGTACAGTCAAAGAATTTGTGCTTTGGTTGCCTTAAAATCGGTCATAACTCCAAAAGTTGCACCTCCAAAAGTGTGTGTGATAAATGTGAAAAGTGTCACCCAACATGTCTACATAAAGATCAGGAGAATAAGGATCAAGAACAAAGATTCAGAATCAAACCAGAGCAGCCAAAGGCTGATCATGAACCTGCAGAAAGAACAGCTTAATCACAGAAGATACAAGAGTCTAAACAAGTAACTTCCAACATAGTTGTGCAAGAAAGAATTAACATTCATACCTCATCAATTATTCCAGTATATGAGTCAATATTAACTGAACCAAGTAAAGAAATTCTAGTGTACACCTTGCTTGACACCCCGAGTGACACTACTTTCATCCTAAAGGATGCAGCTGAAATGCTTGATATCAAGAAAGAGCCAGTCAAACTAAATATTTCTACCATAACTCCTAAAACAAAGGTCTGAAAAAACAATTGAACTTCCAACAACCTATATCAGAGACTAAATACCTGCCAATAGATCCCACATACCAACATGTGAAACCACAAGGAACTGGTCCCATCTAGAACATCTAGCTGTCACGCCGCAGCACCGCTGCTCACTATGGCTGTTCCCATAGATGCGGCGGTGGTAACTCATTGCTATGTCCGCTGCCTTAGATGAGGCAGTGGTTCAAAGTGTGCGGCAATGACGTCATCGCATCATGCTGTCTCTCTCTCCTGGATGCCACTCCTGATTGCACCTGTGTGTCTTCCTTGGCGCCAATCTGCGCCTATGTAAGTACTCTATTTCCCTGTGTTACTGTGTGTGCTCCTGGGTGCTGTATTACTTATATTGCCGTATTGCTATATTGTTACTGAGCTCTGTCTGTCTGACCACTCTGCTTGGTTAACCCTTGTACTGCTGGATTGCCATATCGTTACTGAACCAAGGCCATGGAGGAATGTATCCAAGAGAACATAGCTAAAGGTTTTTTTCGCCCTTCCTCTTCTCCTGCCGGGGCTGGCTTCTTCTTTATCATTAAAAGGATGGTGGACTCAGACCCTGTATCGACGACAGAGCCCTAGACAAGATCACTATCAAGAATCGCTATCCTATTCCTTTGATCACTGAACTATACTATTCACTCGAAAATGATCGTTACTTCACTAAGTTGGACCTACGTGGGGTGTACAATCTAATTCGTATCTTCCCAGGACATGAATGGAAGACTACCTTTAACACGAGATCCGGGCATTATGAATACCTCATAATGCCTTTTGGGATCTGTAATGCCCCTGCTGTCTTCCAAGCATTTGTCAACGATGTCTTCCGTGACCTCCTTAATCGCACTGTAATCGTCTATCTGGATGACATTCTTATATTCTCCTCCACCCTTGAGAAGCATCATGAGCATGTAAAACAGTTACTGCTTCACCTCAGGAACAATTCTATGGTAGCCAAACTTGAGAAATGTGAGTTTTATCAAGTCCAGATCCAGTTCCTTGGCTATGTCATCTCGAAGGAAGGTTTTCCCATGGATCATATTAAGCTGACCGCAGTTCTGGAAGGGCCTCAACCCACCTCATTAAAGGAACTACAGAGATTCTTGGGGTTCTCCTACTATTACCGCAATTTTATAAAGATCTTCTCCCAGATAGTTGCTCCACTCACTGAGCTGACTAAACAAAACAGAGACTGTAAAAATTGGGCCCCTGTAGCCATGGATGCTTTCTCTCATCTGAAAATGTTTTTTTGTTCTGCTCTTGTGCTCCGCCATTCTTATCCTGACCTGCAGTTCACTTTAAAGGTTGATGCCTCCGAGATAAGAGCTGGAGCAGTCTTAACCCAAAGGGATCCTTTAACCTCCAAGTTGCACCCTGTAGCCTTTTTTTCAATCGCTTTACTCCTGCAGAGAGGAATTACGATGTGGGTAATCGTGAACTCTTAGCCATTAAGATGGCCTTGACTGAATGGCGTCATTGGCTAGAGGGTACCACCAACCTTATTCAGATTCTCACTGACCACAACAATCTGATGTACCTAGAGACTGCTCATCGACTCAATCCTCAACAGGCCAGGTAGGCAGTATTCTTTTCCTGTTTTAACTTTGTAGTCTCTTATCTTCATGGGACCAAGAATAAAAAGGCTGACACCCTTTCCCGTCAGTTTCTTCAGTCTAGTGACTCTTCTGAAGCTCCTATCAAACACATCATACCCCCTTCCTGTGTGGTTGCTCAACACCTCTCTACTACAAAGACTGCAATGTGCCCAGTCTAGAAAGCCTCCTGAAGCCCCTGCGGCTCCTGAGATCTACTCTGTACCTCTGAATCTTTGCACCCCTGTGCTATCCTGGACTCATGACAGCAAACTATCAGGACATCCTGGTCTTACAAGAACCTTTAAGCTTCTTTCCCAACTTGTATGGTGGCCTACCATGAAGTCTGACTCACAGGATTATGTAAAGGCCTGCATGACCTATGCTGCAGTGCCAATTAGACTCCCAGATCCTTGCCTCATAGCTTACTCCTACCATTGTCCATTCCCAAACAACCTTGGACACACATAACCATGGATTTTGTTGTAGACCTCCCTCCTTCTGATCATCATACTGTTATCTAGGTTGTGGTGGATAGATTTTCCAGACTTGCTCATTTTATTGCCTTAAACAAGCTACCATCAACCCAAGAATTATTGACTCTTTTTCTGCTACATTTGGTATGACTTCATGGCATTCCCGTGAACATTGTTTCCCACAGAGGTCCTCAATTCATCTGTACCTTTTGGAAAGCTTTTTGCAAATTGATAGGAACCACTGTTTCCTTGTCTTCTGGCTACCATCCCCAAACTAATGGGCTAAAAGAGACAGCGAATCAAGATCTCGAAGCTTATCTCAGAACTTATGTCAATTCTCTTCATACCAATTGGTCTGGATTGTTGTCCCTAGCTGAGCTGGCAAAGAATACTCACTGGCACTCTTCTCTATGATGTTCTCCATTTCAAGCAGCAGCAGGCTATCAACCTTGTATCTTTCCTCTTTCCGCTGAGTCTACATGGGTTCCTGCTGTAAATCGACACTTTACTGACCTCACTACTCATTGGCAACGTATTCGCTCTCAGTTACGTTCAGCTGTCTCCAGATATAAGAGTTTTGCTGATCATCATAGAGCCACTGTACATGCCTTTTCGGTAGATGAACGTGTCTGGTTCTCTACTCAACATGTTCGTCTACATCAATCCTGTCATAAACTAGGACCTAGGTATATCGGCCCTTACAGGGTCCTTAAAAGACTGTCTCCTGTTGCCTACAAAGTGGCCTTGCCCAGAACCCTGCGCATACACCCAGCCTTCCACATCTAACTACTCAAGCCCTACTTCAAGAATATTCTTGACTCAAACCTTCTCCCCTCCGCTCTTGATTCATGGTGAACCTGAGTATGAGGTTGCTAAGATATTGGACTCCAGATACTGGCGCAGGCAACTGCAGTACCTTGTGCATTGGAAGGGTTACTCTGTGGCAGATCGTTCCTGGATTCCTGCACGTGATGTGCATGCTCCTTCTTTGGTCTCCAGGTTTCATGCTGCTCCTCCCTCCAAGCTGACTTTGGTTCCCGGAGCTAACCTTTAGGAAGGGGCCTATGTCAAGCCACTGCGTCGCTGCTCACTATGGCTGTTGCCATAGATGCTGCGGTGGTGACTCGTTGCTATGGCCACTGCCATAGACACGGTGGTGGTTCAGAGCATTCAGCAATGACGTCATCACCACACGCTGTCTCGCTCCTGGATGCCACTCCTAATTGCACCTGTGTGCCCTCCTTGACGCCAATCTGCGCCTATGTAAGTACTCTATTTCCCTTAATACACTGCCCAAGTATAGGTGTTACTGTGTGTGCTCCAGGGTTCTGTATTACTTATATTGCTGGATTGCCATATCGTTACTGAACTCTGCCTGTCTGACCACTCTGCTTGCTTAACCCTTGTACTGCTGGATTGCCATATTGTTACTGAACTCTGCCTGTCTGACCACTCTGCCTGCTTAACCCTTGTATTGCTGGATTGCCATATCGTTACTAAACTCTGCCTGTCTAACCACTCTGCCTGCTTAACCCTATTGGTTTACCCCTGAACTGTTGTACTGCTGGATTTCCTTTGTTGCTGACACCTGCCTGTCCCTGACCATTCTATTGGTTTACCCCTGAACTGTTTTACTGCTGGATTTCCTTTGTTGCTGACACCTGCCTGTTCCTGACCATTCTATTGGTTTACCCCTGAACTGTTATACTGCTGGATTGCCTTCCTGTTGCCAGACTATGCCTGTCTTGACCATTCTCTGCCTTCATCTTATTGCTGTGAAGGACTACCCTGTCTACCGTGAGTACTGCTTACCTCATTTCATAACTCACTCTGTTCTGGAATACTTCCTATCCTTCCACTTGACGCTGGGATAAGAAGACTACTGGCCAATTTTGGTCTGATAGAGAAATATCCCATGAGCATTACACTAGCAGATAATATGTGTCCTGAACTTGACTGTGAAGTAGGGTTGTTAATAGGCTATAACTGTCCTCAGCGGTAACGAAGACCAACCATTTGCACAGAGATCTGTGTTAGGTTGGAGCATCATTGGATACCATAACTCCGACAATGGCTACGAAGATGAAATTGGTGTAAGTTATAGGATTTTATGAGAGAAAAGGTTGGAGGGACTTATAGTGCTACAAATTCACTATTTCCGTGAATGCATACACTTGAGTGCCCTGTGGTTGCATTAACCTCTCACTCCCGATTATATAAAAAGAGTTCAATCTTTAATTTACCTGCTCCTAGCTGGGATAATCTCCTCCGCTATAGTCGTGTGTTAATATGTAGCTGTGCTACAGTAAGAGGGGAGCCGGGTCACCAGAATCTATGGCTAGTTAGCTTGTCTCACCTATCTCAGCGTATTCAGCTGAGGAAACCACGTCTCAGTCACGGAGATGCTCCTCCTTGTGCGGTACACTTGCTCTGTCACACCCTCAGCCAGAGCAATTAGGGAGAAGCTGGATCACCAGAATCAGCGGCTCATCTACCTGTCTCTCACCTATCTCGGCGTATTCAACTGAGGAAACAGCGTCTCAGTCATGGAGATCTTCCTCCTGGAGCAGTACACTTGCTCTGCCGTTCACTCGGCCAGTACAGCACTGACGTCGGGGGGAGGGGTCAAGCCTATCCTACAGGAGGTACACGGAACTCTGCTAGAGAAAAGTGGCTGGATACAGTTCAAGGAATAAATAAATTGCTGGATTCCTCTTTATAAAAAATAAAATGTTACTTTATTGCTTCATTAAAAATATACGGAAACTTCAAAATAGACACACAGCAGGCGCAGCACCTGAACTTACACGTTTCGGCTGGTTAGCCGTAATCATAGCCTTATAACGTCTTTATAGGTATGACTGGAGGTACCATAGAGGGACTTATAGTTATCTTGGGTCACATAGAGCTCTGCATTAGTTTCAACTATGGAAGCTAACACACAAGGAAGCCTAGCACAGTCAAATAGAGACTTTTTTTCCTTAATGCCTGCCACGGCAAGAAGTAACGATATGTCAGATTATGAAAAGATTTTTTCAGATGATAAAGGGGTGCTGTCCTTAAGCACCCTGTTTGAGTCTATGGAAACTCTGCTGTTGAAGGAGTGTAAAGTGCAATGTGATGTTTGGGTCTTTGATAAATATATGAATGAAGGGATGATCCCTAGAGGCCTAAGAGTTTACAAATTCCCCACTTTTGATGTGGACTCGTCTGATAAAGACTTTATTAAGGCTTGGAATGACATTTTGTCAGATTGTTCATCGAGGCTTATGATCATGCTGAGAAACTATAAACTTAAACAGCTAGATACTATTAAAAAAGACATTATTGATTTACAAACAGAGATGGACAAATAAATTCATGATCCACAATTTGGGAAATGTGATTCCATTTTGAGGGGTATGGTGGCCAGGGGGAAAAGTGTAATAATGGAGAATAAACATTCAAAGTTCTTGAGGGATCATTAAGATTATCAAACTAACTCTTTTTATATTTGGAATCGTAAACAGCGGGGAGAATATAGACGTAATCAATTTTCCACAGGTCCACGGAGGGGTAATAGAAGACGCAGAGGAAATAGATCTAACTACAGAAATGTTTCTTTTTCAGGGAGTGATATTGATTGTTCCTCTGATGAGGGAAGTAAAGTCACTGCATCCTCTATTGCCCCTAATGCTCCAGTCTCTGTTCCTTTTCCTTCAGGGATATTGAAAAACAAAGTTGTTCCAGACAATGAGTTAGTGGTTAGACCCAAAGAATTTAATACTATTTCACAAACGATTCCACAAGTAACCCACTATTCGACTTCCCCCACACATCCCTCTGTGAATGTTAATTCTGTTTCCACTGATCTAGAACAGGTTTATCCACAGGCCCTAGAACATTTGAACAGTGGGGGACAGGTACAGAACAATCAGGGGAGATATCCACTCAGGGGGAACAGACCTCAGACCAAGTACAAATAAAGAACAATGTTATTAATCTTTCTTCAGAAACACTTACATCAGAGCAATATAGTGTTCTTGCTCTAGGTTTAGGCTTTTCCCCCACCAATAATTTTAATAACCTTCAAACACTCCTAGACGTTAATCGTCTAATAAGGAACCTTACCCTAAAAAACACTTTGGTGCAGTGCAAACCACACCTGAAATTCCTGCAATACAAACATGATATGTATTAAATAAAATTCAAGGGTTTGAGGAAATGTGTGATATTGTCACTTTACAATCTTTGGCTAAGGAGACCAACACTGCCCCTGGTAAGATTAATAAGGGTATGACGTTAACAGAAAAGTGTAAATTTTATCCTATACACAGCCATGGAAACATCCTAGAAACCTTTCAATATAAGATAGAAACTGATTTAATTAAACTTCAGAAGGAGGTTCAAAAAGAGAAACAGAATCTCACATTTAAACAAAAAGAGGCTTTGGTACAACTAAAGAGCAATAGCCATATAGTGATCCACTCCGCAGATAAGGGCGGAGCGGTTGTTGTAATGAATAGGGAAGATTATGTAATGGAGGCTAAACGCCAATTGCATAATACCCATGATTATGAAATGTTGCCTAGGGATCCTACTAATATCTTTAAGCATGAATTGTAACACATTCTGGATGATGGTAGGGAACAGGGCTTCCTGGATGACCAGCCAGTTAATTATCTGGATGTCAAATTTCCCAGGACCCCCTGGTTCCACCATCTCCCAAAGGTTCATAAAAGTATCCTTAATGTTCAGGGTAGGTCCATTGTGAGTGTGATAGATTCCTTATTGGAACACCTCTCACAGTGGGTTGATTCCATTTTGCAGCCTATGATGTTTTCACTAGTGTCCTACATTAGAGATACTAAACATGTTATTAACATTCTTGATGATTTCAAATGGAAAAAAGGATATGTCTGGCTTACAGTGGACGCTGTTGCTTTATATTCTTCTATACCACATAATAAAGGTATGCAAGCAATTTCTTTCTTTTTACAAGATTACAGTGATTTTTCCCCTGCCTTTCAGACATTTGTTGTTGGAGTGATTGAATTTCTTCTCACCCATAACTTTTTTAAGTTTGAGGGGGAGTTCTATCTCCAGAGATGCGGCACAGCTATGGGAGCAAAGTTTGCTCCATCTTATGCCAACTTGTATTTAGGTTGGTGGGAGCTGTGCCACATCTTTGGAGATGAGAACCCCTTCAAAAATGATATTAAACTATACAGGAGGTACATTGATGACCTCCTGTTTGTGTGGTCAGGAGATCCAACAGAAGTTCCCTCCTTCATACATTATCTAAACTCTAATGACATGAATTTGAGTTTCACTTTTGAAATGAATTGTGTACAAATTAACTTTTTAGACTTGACTTTGAAAGGAGCCGATGAATACAATGTATCTATGAGTGTATATCGTAAGCCCATATCAGGCAACACTTTGTTGCATGGCAATAGTAGCCACCCTAAGCAAATTAGATTTGCTGTTGCAAAAGGGCAATTTACAAGGTTAAAAAGAAATTGTTCCAGTCAAGCAGATTTTGAAAGGGAAGCCATATTCCTCACAGATAGATTGAGGGAGAGAAAATATCCGAATCATGACATATTGAGAGCTAGGAAGACAGTGGAACATATTGAAAGAAAGGTTCTTATTACAGAAAAAAAATCAAAGATAACAGTCCCCAGAACATCTCAGGGAGTATATTTTGTAACAGAACACAGTGCCCAATACCAGAAGGTTTGTCGGATAGTCAAGAGGCATTTTCCTCTCTTAGCGGCTGATGAGAGATTGGTGAAAACCGTGGAAATGGGCATAAAATGCTCATATAAAATAAGTAGAACATTAGGTGGAATTCTGGCACCCACAGAACTCAAAAAGATTGAGAGCAGTAACAGCTCTTGGTTGAGACATGTTGGCATGTACAAGTGTGGCAGCAGACGCTGCAAACCATGTGACTATGTACAGATTACCAAAAGCTTTGTTTCCTCAGTCACTGGTCAAAGTTTTGACATCCAGAAATGTCTCAACTGCACTGCCAGCAATGTGATCTATCTCATTATCTGCATACAGTACAATTTACAGTATGTAGGTCTCACATCCAGAGATTTGAAATCAAGAATAAGGGAACATTTATCTACTTTTAGTGTAGGAAAGGCAACTACACCTCTGGTGCAGCACTTCTATGGCAAACATGAAGGCAATTTGAATACTTTCAGATAGTGCATAATCGAAAAAGTGGTGCTTCCCAACAGAGGTGGCTATTTGGATCAATTATTGGCAAAGAGGGAGGTTTTTTGGATGTTCAAATTAGATACCAGGATACCCAAAGGCCTAAATTCTAAATTTGACTTGATTAATTATTGGGAGTAATTATTATCTTTTTTCTTTTTCCCCTTACAGATATATTTTTACAAATTTTATTTATTTTCAAATTTTTTCGTGAATTTATGTATTGGGTTGAATATACATTTTCCTCTTTCATTTGTTCTAGTGTATATATGTATCAATACAAAATATAAATCAACTTCCTATATTTGGCAGACAGTGCTGAATGAATTAATATATAATATACATTAGTGCATCTAGATTAATTTTGTCTTTTCAATGTATACATCATATTATGTCTAGTATTCAATAACATTAAAAAAAATTGTATTGAATTTAAAAATCGTATTGAATTGGATTTATATTTCTTATATCAAAATTGGTTACTGATGACAATTTCAAAAAATGTTCTCTATTGTTTTGCTAGCCTAATCCAGATTGAACTCAGTAGGCGTTTCTTTGATTTTACTGCCAATCAGAATTTTGTATGTGTCTTAAATCACCTGTAAGGCACAGCACCTATAGGCTACGATTACTGCTAACCAGCTGTAACGCGTAAGCCCAGGTGCTGCGCCTGCTGTGTGTCTATTTTGAAGTTTCCGTATATTTTTAATGAAGCAATAAAGTAACATTTTTTATTTTTTTTTAATTTTTTTTTAATTATTCATTTTTATTATCATTATTTAGCAGCATGGTACAAAAGGATGTCATTGTTGATACAAAAGTTTAAACAGAAACAAAAGAGGGAGAAACCATCAGTCTCCAAAAGAAAGGAGAACGAACTCCCATATAGTAAAATGAAATAGTAGAGCTAGACTGTCCGTGATAAGTCCATTTGAAAACAGTAGCCCCACTCCATATAAATGCATGGTGATTGACAATGACACCAATGTACAAAACATAACTCAAACAACAACAAAACTATGCCGAAATTTCTTAATTTAAGATCACTTTGTATATATTCTACACATCTAGTGGTATCCCTCGACTTTGTATTTAACTATCAACCTATGAGAGAAGTGCTAAGCTAAAGAGGTCATTATTAGAGTATCAGGCAGGGGTGGGACCACGTCAGCCATACCTCTCTAAGATAACACTAGGCCTGTCATTCCTCCTAGGTCACTCCTGTAACTTGTGTAAAGCTCCCCCCTTCTATCCTCAGATCATTTTGGATTTCATCCCAGATGAATTTTAAATCATGGAAGAATTCTAACCTATTCGATTTAAAGAAACCGTATTCTTCCATTCTCAAGGTATCTGTCATGTGAGAGTGCCAGTCCTTTAGGGTCGGGGAGATTTGAGATTTCCAGAGCCTAGCGACTAAGGACCTAGCAGAATTCAATGCCAACTGAATTAGTCGTGTTCTTAATTTACATTTACATTTAGGTAACAGATTCAGTAGGGCCGTTGTCGGGTCTAGCTGATAGGAATCCCCCCGCCCCATTATGACTTTTAGGATATTCTGTATGCCCTGCCAAAAAGGTGACAATTTAGGACATGCCCACCATATGTGTGTCATCGTCCCCCTTTCCCCACAACCCCTCCAACAAAGGTCTGACGAGGCAGGGAAAATGCATTTAAGTCTGGTAGGTGTCAAGTACCACCTAGTCAGGAGTTTGTAATTTGTCTCTAAAAATCTATCTGAGGATGAAGATTTTCTTGTATTATTAAAAATTTTAACCCACTCTGCTTCTGTGATAGTCTTATTCAATTCCCTATGCCAGCTTTCTATATAATCAGGAAGTTTCGAGCTCTGTGCATTAACTAGGAGTCTCTTAGCCCATGATAAGGTGTGATGTGCTGAACTTGTCATAGCGCATGTCTGTTCAAAGGGTGTGAGATTTCTTGTAAGTGACTGTTTGAGAGGGTGGGTATGGAGAAAATGGTGAACTTGGTTATATTTTAGCCACCTAACAAAAACTCCACCTAGGATGTCTGTAAGGTCTAACCTGTTTTTGAGTTTGCCCTCACTGAGTAAATTAAATAGGGGAACCGTGTAACCCATCTCCCAATTATTCAGGTTATTCCTGTCAAACATTACCCCCCCTAATAGCTCAGCATTCGGGGAAATTGGGGACATGGGTGATCTGAGTGTTGATATTCCTGGGAATCTCTTTATCAAAGTGTCCCATAATTCGAACACATGGTGTAAAAGTGGGTATGCCTTCAACCATGGGGGTCGATTCTGCCCTGCTATCCAACATAAAGCTCCCGGAGAGGGGGAGTGAAGTATATGTGAATCTATTGGAATCCAAGCCTTAGAGTCCCTATTTCTGTGCCACTCTATGATTCTCTGTAAGCCCGTGGCATGATAATAGGTTTCTATCCTAGGCAGACCCAACCCTCCCTCTCTGGCTGACCTGTACATAGTTGTCTTCTTAACTCTGGGTTTTATGCTACCCCAAACGAAGGAATCTAAAACATGTTGTATCTGAGTAAGGAGGCCCTGTGGTAGGGTGATAGGGACAGCTTGAATCGCATACAGCAATCTAGGGAGTACATTCATTTTCAAAATTTGGAGTCTACCCCACCATGAAAAGGGACGGTCCTTCCAAGTCTTTAAATCTGTCGATATAGTATTAAGTAGATTAGTGAAGTTAAGCTCCAGGAGGGCTTTCATGTTTGGAGCAAGATACATCCCCAAATATTTGATCGCTTGTGGTTGGTGTTTAAGAGTGCAGGACTGTAACAGGGTCTGAAATTCTTGAGGTGGGAGGGAGATATTTAAGATTTCTGACTTTTGTTCATTAATCCTGAAATTGGAAAAGTCACCAAATTGTTTGAGAATTTTCAGGACCTCAGGGACAGATGTCTGGGGTGATGATAACGTGAACAGGACATCGTCTGCGTATAGCGAGAGTTTACAATCTAAAGGGCCTACTTTAATGCCGGAAACCAGCGGATTATTTCTTATTTTCTGTGCTAAGACTTCCATGCTGATTATGAATAAGATAGGGGAAAGCGGACAACCCTGCCTTGTGCCATTGTGGATAATGAAGGTATCGGACATCATATTATTTACTCTAATCTTTGCTGATGGTGCATGATAAAGGCTCTGAATTCTACGAAGCATACCCTCCCCCAGACCCACCTCCCTAAGTGTAGCAAATAAAAAATCCCAGTTTAGGCGATCAAACGCTTTCTCAGCGTCTGTGGAAATAACCACCATATCCGTGTTTGTATGTTTAGTGTGATCTATTAATTGAAGTGATCTGATGGTGTTATCCCTGGCCTCTCGACCAGGCACAAAGCCAGCCTGATCAGAGTGGATAATCTGTGGGAGTATTCGGTTCAACCTATTAGCCAGTATTTTTGTAAAGATTTTTAAATCAGTGTTCAATAAAGAGATGGGCCTGTAATTACCGGGATGCGTGGGGGGTTTACCTGGTTTGGGAATAACTGAAATCTGGGCTTCTAAGTATTCCGGGGGGAGATGTCCTTCCTTATCTATATACCTATATAAATCTAATAGATGTGGCGCTAAGATATCCTTATATGTTTTGTAATATTTGTTTGAAAACCCGTCTGGTCCAGGACTTTTATGTGATGGAAGGTCATTAATAACTTTCAGTATTTCATGTAGTTTGATCGGTTCGTCTAAGCTCTCTTTGTCCTCTCTTTGAATCTTACTCAAATCTGCACTTTGAATATAAGTGTCTAAAAATTCTGCTTGCGTTACCCGCTCATTACAGGGGAGATTGTAAAGATTCCCATAGTAGGTCATGAATGATTTCGCTATCAGATTTGAGTCCGACGTTTCCGTGCCGTCGTCTGCTGTTATATTGAGAATGTAGTTGTGTAATGTTTTGGGCTTTAAGGCCCTAGCGAGCAGGGTACCAGATTTGTTACCTCCATGGAAGTATATCTTCCTAAGATATAAAGCCTTTACGCATGCCTCCTTATGCAAGTAGTTTTTTAGCTGGGATCGTGATGTGGCTAGCGCCTGCAAAAGATCCTGTCTCAGGGGATTACTTTTATGTGAATTTTCGTCAGTTTGTACTTTCTGCAGTAGTGTTTTGTATTGTGCTAGCGAAGAACGCTTTTTAATAGCTTTCTGTTTCAGCAACGACCCCCTGAGAACAGCCTTATGTGCGAACCAAGTCATTGGAGTGTACGTCGTGGAGTTGCAGTTTAGCTGAAAGTACTCTGTCAAAGCTTGCTGGGTTTGTTGTACGACGAGTGGGTCATGTAGCATAGCCTCATCCAGTCTCCAGTGAAACAGGTGTATTGGTACCGAGGGCCAGGTCAGAGTCAACGATATTGAGGAGTGGTCAGACCATGTTATTGGAGAAATATCAGCATCTGTAACTAATGGCATATTACTATGGTTAATAAACCAATAGTCTATGCGTGAGTATGATTTGGCTGGATTAGAATAAAATGAATAGTTGCGTGCGGTGGGGTGAAGTGTGCGCCAGGTGTCCAAAAGGGTGAGGCCCCTTAATGTGTTAAGAATTAGATTTCTAGTTTTAGACGTAGTGATACTGCGGCCTTGTGAACAATCTAAAGTCGGGAACAATGCTACATTTAGATCTCCCCCTAACAGGAGTGTGCCTTTTTGGATCTCTAGGAGTTTGTTACTGACTGTCGTCAAAAAGTGAGCTTGTCCTGTGTTGGGTGCATATACGTTAGCCAGGTCTATTAAACAACATACCCACTAGTATTATATAGCGACCTTCCCTATCCACCAATTTCTCCAACAGCTGGAAGTGTGTATTTTTTATTGAATAATATTCCCACCCCATTCTTTTTCTCAGTGTTAGAGTGAAGGTACGAAGTGGGGAAGTCTCTAGATTTGAATGTAGGTTCTTTGTTGGTGACAAAATGGGTTTCTTGAACAAAAATAATGTTAGCTTTTTCTTTTCTCCCCCAATTAAGCGCTATGGATCTTTTAGTTGGGGAATTTAAGCCCTTACAGTTTTGAGAGATTAGTTTAATTTCCTTAATTTGTGTACCTACGTCGGTGTTGTGAGATAAAGCTCATTACCTTACGTTGGAGGAGTTGCCCAGTCATGTAGTGTCTATACTCAGCCATCGCAGTGTCAAAGAAAATGGCACCATTGAAGTGTTGGTCCGGCCCACCCCTGCCTGTGGTTAGATAGTGGATGGAAGTAACTCTCTTATACGTGTATACAAAAACATCTCTTAGTCCTGGATCAGAAGTAAGCAATACAAAAGTATCATTATTTCGGCATAAACAACAAAACAATAAACAATACAACCAAACAAGAAACCTGAAAACAAAAAACATTTCATAACAAAAATTCCCTGTAAAACCTTCCCAAGTAATATTGGGGTTCATAGGGGAATTAGTTCAACCGAATGAGGTTGAATGGCACCTGTGAAGGAGAGAAACAGTGTTAAAGGGAAGAAAAGGGGAGAGAGAAGACCATAGCATAAACAATCTATCTCTGGAGCAAATGAAACATAGCACCAAAGTAAGACCATGATAATAATCATGCTTAAGGCTAATCTCAGGAATGTCTCAAGTATCTTTATCGGCCGGCCAGGCCTTCACTGCCAAAGGAACTGTATAGATAGTCTAAAGATCCCTCAACTCGGGTCTAGATCTGCTGGCCCTTTCCGATGTTTTGATGCGTCATCTCTAGATCTTTTCTTTGTCGCTTTCGTCCATTGAGGTTTTGGCGCTGCTGAATTTCTTTGTGAGTCAGAAATATCCGAAGGTTCCAATGAAGGGAGGGTAGGTTTTGGTATGCCCAGTGTTTGGCAAAAGTGGTCCAGATCTTCTAGTGTCCTGTATGTTGCAAGTTTGTTGTTCTTCAGTACTCTCAAACTGAAGGGAAATCCCCATCTGTAGGGTAGACCGTGATCTCTCAGATGAAGCGTGAGGAATCTTATTTCTTTGCGGTTTTGTAAGGTGATAGGGCTGAGGTCTGCGTAAAATTGAAGCGTGTCACCATCCAAAGTGAAGGATTGTTGTTTTCTTGTAGCATTTAATATTGCTTCTTTATCGGTGTATCTGTGAAACCTCAGGATTATATCCCTTGGAGGCTCTCCATCCCGTGGCTTGGGTCTTAAAGCTCTGTGCGCCCTGTCAATCGCTACATCAGGTAGCTGCTGATTATTCAATAGTTGTTTGAAGATGATTTGTAGATGTGAGGGGAGAGTGTCGCTCGTGATTTTTTCAGAGACACCCCGAATGCGTAGATTTTGTCTCCTACCCCTGTTGTCGAGGTCTTCTAGCTCGGATTGGAGATATTCAATTTGTGATTCCTGGGTCTCCATTTTCCTGTTGATTAGGTCCATGTTGGATGTAGTCTCTTCCTCTAATTCTTCCAAATAGGCCACTCTGCCTCCCAGATCCGCAACTTCTTTCTTTATTTCTGTTAAACCCTCTTTCAGCATCTTGCTGACCTTTTGAAAAAAAGAGGAGAGGTCTGCTTTGGTCGGGAGATCCTTAAGGTCAGCTTTAGTTATAGGTGATTCTCTGTCAGGAGGAATTGGATCCTGTTGCTCTTCTTGAGACATTTGTGAATTATCATCTTCCTCCACCGTTGGAGAGTGTATAGCTTTAAAGAATGTGTTCATCTTTGAACTAGAAGTAGCATGTGGCTTTGTACCCTTGTCCACCCTGGGGACTCTCCTGGATGCCATAGTGCGATGCAGATAAACAGTAGCTATACCAGGTTATAGAGAGAGGTGTGGAGTTCAGTCAGGGCATATATATATAGTATGATGTTGCAGACTTTAAATTGCAATGAGATGAATGCAAAAAAAAAAAAAAAAAAAAAAAAAAAAAAACGATTCAGGTAATAATCCCCTATCAAATGACAGTCTCTGTGTTTATAAACAGATTCTTCCTGTTGCTGAGATTATCTATGCTGTGCTTCAAATGGGGTTTCTGATACAGTCATGCAGGGGCCCAGTAAGTGTGCTTATTAAGTTGTTAAATGCAGCAAACACCAAGCCTTTTAACACATCAGTTAGGGTTTCTATACACCAATATTTGATCTTCTGTAGCTAAACAGGATTGTAAGGGCCTGAGGCTGTAAATTTAGGCAGGGCCTTAATAGCTACAGGGTTTCCCTGGCAATTCAGCAGGGGCCCGTTTTTAAAGGCTTTTATTTCAGCTTTTTATCCCCCCCCAAAAAAAACAATTCAGGTAATAATCCCCTATCAACTGACAGTCTCTGTGTTTATAAGCAGATTCCTCCTGTTGCTGAGATTATCTATGCTGTGCTTCAAATGGGGTTTCTGATACAGTCATGCAGGGGCCCAGTAAGTGTGCTTATTAAGGTGTTAAATGCAGCAAACACCAAGTCTTTTAACACATCAGTTAGGGTTTCTATACACCAATCTTTGATCTTCTGTAGCTAAACAGGATTGTAAGGGCCTGAGGCTGTAAATTTAGGCAGGGCCTTAATAGCTACAGGGTTTCCCTGGCAATTCAGCAGGGGCCCGTTTTTAAAAGGCTTTTATTTCAGCTTTTTATCCCTTAAACATATGTTCATGCCCTGTGTCTACCTGTAAATGACCTCTGCTGGCTCTTCTGCCCCTCTGATGGCTGCTCTGATCATTAGATAGTCCAGTTAGTTGTGATGTTAAGAATAGCTGGTATGGGGTTTACAGGCAAAACAGCAGGGGTGCATCATGATAGAAGGCTCTAACTCAGTCAAAACAGCTCCTTTCTGCATAAAAAATTATGAAATCTTGTTCCCCATTCTCTCCCCTTACTTCTCACTTGGTTCTGTCAGTCCAAACATGTCTGGACCAGCGATAATCTCCCTCAATGCCAGGTCAAATGTGGAGCTTCAGCAGGAAACATCCATGTCAGTTCATGGCTAGCTCCGCCTCCACAACATTTTATTTTTTATAAAGAGGAATCCAGCAATTTCTTTATTCCTTAAATTATAGGATTATCATGAAGCAAGGTCTACCAACTGTCAAACCATCTCTCAAATTCAAGTCTGAAGTACACTTTGTGTGAACAAAGTAAAGGAATTCTCTAAAGAAGACATTAAGGAGGAAGAGATTGATGATGGAGACCCGGAACTCAAAGGGGCACAAGTACATACGGTGAAGGCAAGGGAGAAAAGACCTCTGTTAAATCACTTTAAAACGTTTTTGGATAGGAAAAGGTTAGTGAACGCCATAGCAAGACTTAAACATTGTGCAAGGTGTGTCAGAGGTAAGAAAAAAAATCTAATGACTCAACAACACTTGAAGAAAGAAAATATGCTGAACTTTTCATAGTTTGAATAGTCTAAGAAGAAGTATTTAAATATAAAATCAAGTCTCTAAAACAAGGGAAAGAAGTTAATTCAAACCAGTTGCATACATTGTATAAACTAAGTCCATTTGTGGAGGACCATGATAAGGTGGGAGGAAGATTGACACAGGCGACTCTCCATCCCCATGTCAAACACCCAGCCATACTCCCAAAGGGGCATCATGTGTCTCATCTACTCATAAAGCACTTCCATGATAGGGTGCAACATCAAGGTCGTTGCACGAACATCAATGAAATCCAATCCAATGGCATTTGGATCCTGGGATGTAGTAATGAGGTATCAGCTCTTATTTGCAAATGCATTAAGTGTAGGAAGTTAAGAAAACACAACCAAGAACAAAAAATGGCTGACCTACCACCAGAAAGGATGGAAACCACCCCTCCATTTACCTACAGTGGTATGGATTGTTTCAGACCTTTTTATGTTAAGGAAGGAAGAAAAGAGCTGAAGAGATACGGACTCTTGTTTACCTGTATGTGTTCGAGAGCTGTCAACCTTGAGGTACTAGATGATCTTAGTACTGATGCCTTCCTTAACGCACTGCGTTGTTTTATCTCCATACGTGGCAATATAAGTCAACTCCATAGTGACCAAGGCACCAACTTTATAAGTGCAAAGGGAGAGTTCATGGAATTAATGAAGGGAATAGACCAAGAACGTGTGAAAGAGTTAGGCTGTAACTTTGTTATGAACCCACCTGCTTCCAGTCACATGGGTGGTGTCTGGGAAAGACAGATTAAAACAATGAGGAGTGTCTTAGCATCCATCTTAGACCAGTATGCCAGAATATTGGACAGTTCATCCTTAAGAACATTCTTGTATGTAGCAATGACGATTGTGAATAGTCGCCATTAACCTCAGAGACCATCAATGATCCAGCAGGACCAGAGCCATTAACACCGAATCATATACTAACAATGAAATCCGCTATCATTGCACCACCACATGGAGAGTTTGTGAAAGATGATCTTTATCTTCAGGAAAGATGGAAGAAGGTTTAGTTCTTGGCAAATGAGTTTTGGACCAGGTGGAGGTAGGAATATCTGTTGAACTTGCAACAGAAAAATAAATGGAATAAGAGCAGATGAAACCCCAAACCAAATGACATTGTTCTACTCCAAGATGACTTAGCACCACAAAATCAGTGGAAGCTAGCCAAAGGAGTAAAAGTCTTCCCAGGAACTAACGGCAGGGTCAGAAAATTGAAACTTCTTGTTAGTGACACAACAATAGATAGCAAGGGTGCACGCACAAGTAAGCCAGTGTATCTAGAAAGACCCATGCACAAAACAGTATTATTACTTGAAGCTGATTAAAGGAAATAACAGTAATTTACCTGTACTTGTTTAATATGTATAAAATGTTCATCCTCTAAATGTTTTATAGGTTCATGTTAAATTATTTTTGACAACTTAAGTTCCATTAAGAATCACACGTTGCGTTATGATGGGAGTGTATTTGCATTTACAAAGTTTCTGTGTCTATAATGTTTATTTCCTCTAGATGGTGCGTGTTTGCTTAATTGTTCATTTATTATTCCCATCATGCTTTATTACAAGTCACTTCCTGTTTTATTGCAAAGAAATTGAGATTGAACAAAGTTGTCATCAAGATTTAAGTATTATTTTGTATCAGGTAGATTACGAGTTATGCGCGCTACAGGGTTTTTAAAAAATGCAACAAAAGTTGGGTTATTTCACCCTCCATAGCGCAGCCATTACAAGTTTTGAAACAGCCGGCTTGTGCGTGCGATATGGTTGCGTTGAGCTCCATACTACACAAAATACAAGCAATGTTTTGACGTGCCCGTGCACACTTTCCCCATAGTCATCAATGGGGAGAGCAGGTTCTCTTCTATATTCATCCCGGCGGTGTTTTCTATCTTCATCCCTTCAGCGCAGAGCGGGTCCATCCTGAGACATCCAGCGCAGAGCATCCTCTTCATACGGTCGCCGCCCTATACTGAATCTTCAATGCAAGAGACATGATTCAAAATGGGATCCCTTGCATTCCTATTGGCTGATTTCATGGTTAAAACACGAACGCAAAAATTGTAATATAGGTGTATGTAAATTAAGCCATCTGACTAAGAATCTTCAAGATACAAACCCCTCTCTTAGCTCACAAGCAGGCAAAAGTGGTATGTAGATTTATTTCTGTCTAGTTAGGAGTTTCAAGTACTGTAACTTGTATTTTAAATGTTATTGACTGTATGTCTGAGGATTTATCCTTCACATTTGTTCTCTTTATTAGTTCTACGGTGTTGATGTAAATGTTGATGTAAGACATTGATATGTGCATTAGTTAAAAGAACCTCAGCCTTCTCATTGTGACTAAGGGTGGCATAACACACACACACAATATAGCCCTTGCCATTCAAACACCTTGTCATATGCCATATACCTTTTAACCCTTATATAAAACTGTATTAATATTTATAGCAATTATTTTATTCAGAAAGTGTATATATGAGTGTAATACTTTAGTTTAATATATTTATGTTATTTTTGGTGCACATTGTTTTTTTTAAAATCTTACACTTTACACTAGGGGGCCGAATTATTAAAGGGATAGTCTAGTCAAAAATAAACTTTTATGATTCAGATAGAGCACGCTATTTTAAGCACCTTTCTAATTTACTACTATTGACAATTTTTCTTCATTCTCTTGGTATCTTTATTTAAAAAAAGCTGGAAAGTAAGCTTAGGAGCCAGCCCATTTTTATCCATTTATTACATGTGTAATTTACTTTTTTTCTGTTCCGTACACTACCATCATTCCTCCACCTGCAGTAAAAAAAATTGCTGACAATCGTGACGTTTTCATCCGTATCGATCGGATTGGTTCCCCCATTGGCGTCTCTATCAAATGATACACTCCCACTAGTGCTATTGCGCATGCGTTATGCCGTAAACTCGCTGTCACTCAATTCGCGCGTTCACAGAAGCCTTATAAACTTGAATATATTTTGACCGTCTTGTATTTATTTATCATCATTTCCATCGGAAAACTATTTTATTATTTATGGAATGCTCTTTTATATGTCTCCATTCATTGATTATCTACATGCCAACACTATTTTTATTATTTATGTAAAGAATTTATATTAACATAAATAATAAAAATAGTGTTGGCATGTAAATGATGCTAATAAAAGCCTTTAAACATATACTCATGTTTATCGTAAAACAAAGTATCGCATTTGCAATGTTTAATTGATTATGTTTAGATTGTTTTTATTTATTACAAGAAAGCATTAAAAAGCCGCAGATAATCAATGAATGGAGAGGGTACAATTGCGCATGCGCATAGCTGGACAATTCGAGAACGCGCACGCTTACGTACGCAAGCGGAGGGTGGGAGAGCATAAATCATTTCCATATAGAAAGCCGGAAGAGAGAGAGGGGGAGGAGGAAGCTGAAAAAAAAACGGGCATCGTAAATATAACATTTATATAATTTCGGATTGAAGATTTTAAAACTAAGTTAGCGACTACAATGTTTGTGACTATATAAGACTATACTATGATTCCTAAGTTAAAAACTTTACTTTCACTTTAAGACACCAATCAGCAAGAGCTTCCCAGGTGCTGGACCAAAAATGGGCCGGCTTCTAAGCTTACATTCCAGCTTTTTAAAATCAAAATACTAAGAGAATGAAGAAAAATTGATAATAGGAGTAAATTAGAAAGTTGCTTAAAATCACATTCTCTATTTCAATCATGAAAGTTTAATTTTGACTGTACTATCCCTTTAAGCTAAGAATGCAGCAGTTTCTACGCGAGCCTTCAGGCTCGCTGGAATCATAATCATCGCTGCTTCTTAACTTGTCTGCCACCTCTGAGGCGGCAGACAGCAATCATCCTGATCAGATACGATCAGGATGATTGACACACCCTGCTAGCAGCCGATTGGCCACGAATGTGCTGGGGGCGGTATTGCACAAGTATTTAACGAGAAATGCCTGTGCACTGATAAATGGCGACAGCGTATGCTGTCGGCATTTATCGATGTCCGTCCGCACAATGATAAATCGGCCTCTTGGTCTTCAACCATGCAAGCCCGACACGTGCTATATTTGTGCTCGAGCGGACGTGTTTACTTTCAACTTATAAACGGACTCCCGCTAACAGTAGTAATCTGGCCCAATGAATTTTTCTTATGGAACTTTATTTTACATTTTTATTACAGCAAAGCACATTTTTCTTTATTTTACATTTTTATTACAGCAAAGCACATTTTTCTTTATTTTACATTTTTTATTAGAGCAAAGCACATTTTCTTAGATTGGAATGTGAAACCTTTGGGTAGATTTATGACAGTTTGAGCGGACATGATTCGCTGTAGCGAATCATGTCCACTCGACCTCGCTAAATGCTGACAGCATATGCTGTCGGCATTTAACATTGCACAAGCAGGGGGTGTCAATCATCCTGATCGTATCAGGATGATTTCAGTCCGCCACCTAAAAGGTGGCAGAGACGTTAAGGAGTAGCAGTCTTACGACTGCTGCTTCTTAATTTTCGTTTCAGGCAAGACTGAAACGATGGGCGTAGAATGCAGCATCCGCTGCATAATAAATCTACCCCCTTGTCTTTATTCTCAATCAGATATGTATAATGCATCAAAACAATAATATATATATATTTTTTTTGTTACTTTTTTTAAACACAGTGAAAAACATTTTCAAGGACAGCAAAAAACACTAGGTCCTGTATCAAAACCAGACTTTTGTTTCATATTTACTAGATGCAGCACAATTGCGGAAAAAAAAAACCAAGAAAGATTTGTTGACATATAATACAGGAGCAATATTGAGAAAGAAAAGGAGAAATTCATTTCAGCTTCCTTTTTAAGTGTTACTTCTGAAGATTATTTTGGTTTCGGATGTTGCAAAATCAGTGTTAGTCCACAGTCTTTTAGCGACAGATATAATTAAAGGGGCATTCTATTATAAAACCAAAAATGTTCTTTCATTGGATCGTGTTATATTTCAACAAATTACCTTACAATGTGGGTGATCACAATCTATCTGCGATCTGTTCCCAAAAATGGGCTAGAATAGTGGCGAGCATACCGGTTAGAAATTTGATAAATAGGAAAAGTAGTCAGATGTGCCGAATTTGTATTTGGAACATCTGTAATGACGTAAGCATCGGATTGAGACTGGCGGATCGTATGTTACGTCACAAATTTCAACTTTTGCCGGTCTGTAGGCTTTGATAAATAAGGTGAATCAGGCTCGCCACAATTACACTGCGGAATTCCAGCGTATTTGCGGTTGACGGCTTGATAAATAGGCCTCAAACACTTTGAAAGGCACTCTTGTGTGCATGCATGAAGGCGCGTCCCCTAGAAAACCTCAGTCACAAAGGCTCAATATTATTTAAAGGGACGTAAAACCCCAAATATTTCTTTCATGATTCAGAAAGAGCATGCAATTTATTTATTTTTTTACTTCTATTATAACATTTTCTTCATTCTCTTTGTATCTCAGGAGTGTGCACGTGTCGGGAGCACTATATGGCAACAGCTTTGCAAGAGCACTAGATGACAGCACTATTTCATGTAGTGCTCCAGACACTTAGGTAACTGTTCAACAAAGAATACCATGGGACCAAAGCATAATTGATAATAGAAGCAAATTGGAAATTTTCTAAAATTGTATGCTCTGTCTGAATCACAAATACATTTTTGGGTTTCATATCCCTTTAAAGATCTCCTATGCACATACAATGTTGCAAGGCAGTGGGTTAAAGATTTACAGTAAGGTTAATATCCAATGTAGGAAGATAGAATTATATTTCCTTTCAATAGAATCCAGTAGTTGCCAGATTGTTTTCAGATCACGCCAAAGATTAAATGGCTCTTTAAAAAACAATAGAAAAATAATTGTCAAAAACTATACTTGTCAAAATGTAAATATGAACATAAAGTCATAGAAAAATGGTGCACAGTTTGCCCATCCTGACAACATAAAATATTCACTCAAATGGTTTAGAAGTTCTGCAGATGGGAACAGATTAAAATAGGTTCCTATAAGTTGTAATTGTGCAATCCCCCTTTTAAAATCCGATTTTAAAGACGCCAGTACTCTTATTGAGAATCACTACGGTACGAGTGTGACTTGCAATTAAACACACCATTTGTAGATGGGTCCTGAAGTAACTTTACTGCAGATGCCTTTAGCTGTACAGGATACTAATATGAACCTATATATATATGTAAATGTGAGCCCTGTCCACTTTATACAGCCTATTCAATAGTAGTGAATAGAGCTTTAATGAATTAATACTATGGGGCATATTTATCAAAGTGCGAGCAGACATGATACGATGTAGCGTATCATGTCCGCTGCACATCGAGAAATGCCGACAGAATACGCCAATCAGCTGCTAGTAGGGGATGTCAATCAACCCAATCGTATTCGATCGGGTTGATTTCTGTCTGCCACCTCAGAGCAGGCGGACAAGTTATGGAGCAGCGGTCTTTAGACCGCTGCCTCATAACTTCTGTTTCCGGCGAGCCTGAAGGCTCACTGGAAACAAGGGGCATCAAAATCCGTTCGGGGGTTGATAATTCGGTCCCTATGTATATTAATAGACCTCTACAACGTCTAACGTGACCATTTCAGAGTTTTTTTATGTGTGCAAGATAATACTGTTTGCAAATAGCTGTGAAATAGTTGTAAAGATTACCTAAATTCCCTATCAAGGCTTTAGCAAGTGCCTAGAGGTGTCAAATTCGAAATGTCAAACCTAAACTTAAAAAGGTGTTGAAAAAGTGACTTGACAATGGATTGTGATCACTGAGTTTGTTGGCCCCATAAGCGAAATAGGGTTTTTAGTTATGATCCAAAAACATGTTTGTGAGTGTGGGAAAGAGACGAAAATGTGTTGTTCTGACGTGTACGTTGAATCAAAACGTAGCCTTTTTTTGGCTAGAAAAGAGCCGAAAAAGCTGCAGCCAATAGCTTGTGATTTAGGCCTATGTGTTTAACCCCTGCAAAAAGGGTTCCACATGTAGTCAAAGTTGCCCCAACGTATTAATGGATTTTATTAGAAAGCAATGTCACCAAACAGATACAAACTCTGCCTGTGTAATCAATTAAAATGAAAAAAAATAAAAATAAAATAAAATAACATAATCATCTTTATACAGTACTACTATAAAAATAGCACAATCAGCAACCCAACGATCAGAAAGGCTTTATCAAAGTCCCTTTTCAAATCCTTTGAGATATATATATATATATATATATATATATATATATATATATATATATATATATATATATATATATATATATATATATATATACACATCTCTATGTTTGCGTTCAACAGGTTTATTGCACACTTGTCATCTTTAAGCATCAAAACACACTCTTAAAAGGGATTGGTCCTGCAACCTTTAACACAATCACTTAACCTACAGGATCGTCATTTTGTTTGTCCTTAATCCTGTTCATTTGGTTTTTGGATAATGAAATCTAGATATTAATGACAAAGATAACAATGTTGTGTTGTTTTCAGGGGTAATGATCAAGATTCAAGGGTATTAGTAGCATAAGCATTTTTTGATTGTGATCACTGGGAAAACACACTGACAGTTCCAGGGAGGTTCAAACATAAAATAAAAAAACAAGAGCAAGATTGTGATCACCCTCATAATTCTTTATTATAATAATAAAAGAATGTATTGATAACTGATATGACAGTATATTTTTTAAAATGGTGCATAAAGTCTGTTTGGATTATATGAAAAGAAAGCTAGTGAAAAATGTGTTTTTATTTCTGCGTTTAATTGCTGCATAGTTTCCCACGCATGTGGCATCTGGAACAAAGTAGTCTGTATTTTTTCATGTTTTGTTTGAATAATGTCTTAATTTTTACTGTAAGCTATAAATGTGTATGAGAATCAAATCATCCTAGACTCAAGTCTAAGGAAAAAAAACAACAAAACAAAATTCAAATGAGCCTCTAATGTGATGATATGATTAGAGCAGTGAATGAGTAAATTACATTATAGTGTATGAAAGACTGTGTACGCAGTCATGCACAGTTAATGCAATATGAAGCTTAATTTAAATTGACACTCTACTTAAAGGGACAGTAAAGTTAAAATTACATTTATTGGGTAGAGCATGAGATTTTAAACAACTTTCCAATTTCCTTCTTTTATCAATTTTGCTTAGGTCTCTAGGGGCGAGATTACATATGTGCGTAAGTTTCAGCACAACTGCTGAAACCATTGTCGCCTGTAAGTTCTCCCCACACATCGGGTGAATTGCATAAACTACGCCGGCAGATCATATACTGCCGTAAGTCTGTAGTCGCCAGTGACCTAGGGCAGTATATGAACTGCCAGTGCCTACGTTTTAAAAAAAATTACCCGTAAAAATCTAACCCGTCTAAAAAAAGAAAAGACACGTTAAAACCCCTATCTCTGCCATCCCCCCACATTGCAACTACTAATAAAAGTATTAACCCCTAAACTGCAAACCCCCAACATCGCAATCTAAGTTAAAGTGAAGGTCAATTTGGATGAAGGGCACTTTAATTTATCAAAATTGACATTTCACTCCATTTCTTCAAAAACTTACCTTTTAATCCTGAAAGCTGCTCCAGCGATTCCCCCGGCCGTCGGAAGCCTCTTCTTACATCAGAAATGACGAATCTGGCTTCCTCCAATCACGGATTTCCCCCCGGGGGGATCATGGCCTGATGCAACGCCGTGATTGGAGGAAGCCAGGCTTGTGACGGGCAGTGGCTGACAGGATTAAAAGGTACATTTTTGAAGAAAAGGAGTGAAATGTCAATTTTGATGAATTAAAAGTTTATTAAAAACCGGCACTGATTTATCCAAATTGACCTTCACTTTAATACACTATTAACCCCTTATCTGCCAATTCCCACATCACAAAGTACCTAATAAAGTTCTTAACCCCTAATCCACCAACCCCCACAATGCAAAGTACCTAATAAAGTTCTTAACCCCTAAACCGCCAACCCCCCACAATGCAAAGTACTTAAATACACTATCCACCGTCCCACAATGCTAAGTACCTAATTAATATATTAACCCCTAAACCGCCAACCCCTACTACGCTAAGTACCTAATTAACCTATTAACACTTAAACCGCCATCCCCCACAATGCTAAGTATTAATCTAATAACTAACACCGCTAGATTAAAAATGAATTACAAATATAAAAAAATGTTTATAAATTACTTTATAAGTTATTCCTAATCTAATCCTCCCTTAAAAACAAAAAAGCCACCCCAAAATAAAAACACCTCCCTAATCTAACAATAAACTACCAATAGCCCTTAAGAGGGCTTTTGTAGGGCATTGCCCTAAATAAATCAGTTATTTTACACAAAAAATACTGTCCCCCCTAAAAGTACAACCCCACCCACCCAACCCCCCAAAATAAAAAAAGACCCAATTTAAAAAAAAATAATCTACCCATTGCCCCTAAAGGGCAATCAGTTCAATGTAAAAACAAAGTTTTTGGCGGGTGCTAAGGTTTCACAAAAACAATCTGTAGATACTGAAAACCTAAAATTTCTCAGTCCAATAAAAAAATATAGAATATCATAGTTCATCCGAATAAGGAAGTCCAGTCCCCTAGGGTAGACCCCCCCTTCAAAAGGTTAGGGATCACCAGAAGAATGCTAAAATGAAAATAATAAATGGTCATCTCATAGTGCACACTGTGTGACAGATGTTTAACAGCAGTATAAAAATCCTGAATGGGTAACTCACACTTTTAGTTGGTCACTCAGCTGGTGACTGTGATAACCAACTTACCTTGTATGCACTATTCATCATATTGTTCCAACTAAAAGTGTGAGTTACCGGGGGCGGAGTTTCACCGTGCTGGGACATGGCAGCAGAGTGAGAGAGCTCCGTTGCTGTCAGCCTTTCAGAGAACACTAATTAGCAAGATTGGGGAACAGATTGCTATCTAAAAGAAAGCTGAGGAGTTGTTAGACAGAACCGGCCACTTTTTATACCCTCCGGTGAGGAATGCGCTGCTTTTGAGAGAGGAAGAGTGCGGAGCAGCAGAAGATACAGGCGCCATCTTGCCTTACCTCCCTTCAGCCTAACTACGCCAGAGGAGCGTTCACACTAAAAAACAACAGCACCCTGCTTAAAAGGACTCCGGAACAACGGAACATACCCGGTTGGTGAGCGTGTAGAGCGACAACAGCTGAAAAGACTACCCGGCTTGAACCGGAGTCCTTGCACTATATAACGAGCAAAGAGTCATTAAAGGCACAAGATCAGGCAGCTTAAATTGAGCCCTTTTACCCAGTTACACATTGCCATAAACAGAAATACATACAGGGGCACTGAGAGGCTTTATTAAAAGCAAGGGCCATTCTACTTACACGGCCACATTATAATCACGGCAAAACCGACAGCCACGTGGAGGCCATTTCATTTTATTTTTTCATAGCAGTGCATGTACGCTGAGACACAATCCGCAGGGAGAAAGAGAATCAATCTTCTATAAAACACGCTCTAGGCATATTTGTGTGCCCTGTACCCTTAAAGCAGACATTCTCTCTTAAAGAGACAGCAACCCAGCATCAGTGTTACAGCACAAAGGGCATCCACGTGGATGACACCTCATACTCTCAGTAAGTAAGATATTAAAGAGACAAGAGCAGCAAAGCTAAACCCTGCACTGAGCATCTTTTGCATAATTAAGAGACAAGGACAGCAAAGATAAAATATCACAAATCCCTATACAGATTGAATTCAGCTCATTTAGGTACTTCGCCTCCTTAATAGGGACAACTTCTCCTTAAAGAGCCAGATACACAGTTCAACACGACCTTAGACTTAATTCTTACGGTCGATATGGCTTCCGAGAAAGGAAATAAGCCTGAAAAACAGAACAAAAGCCTGGCCACGACCCCGTCAGTTACCCCTTTTTTTCATGCACAAGAGGGACCCTCACAAGATACTCCTCAATCACAAGAGGCTAATTATTCTGATACAATCCCAGAAATAACCGGCCTCCAAAATGACTCTCTACTTTCTATACATTCTCAGATTGCAAGTTTACCCTCCAAGACAGACATTGAGGCTCTTAAGTCTTTCATAAAAGAGGAAATAAGAGACTTAAAAAAAGACCTAAACCAAATGGGGTCCAGGATAGAGTGCCTTGAAGATGGCCAAGACAATTTGAACAACCTGGTTAGCACCAATATCCAACAACTGTCTATTCAAGATTCTATTATCCAAACAATGCATGACAAACTGAAAGACTTAGATAGCAGAGGGAGGAGAAACAATCTATGAATTAGAGGCATTCCAGAGGAGATCCCACAAGAAAATTTAAAATCCTATGTAAAAGACCTATTCCATTATTTGTTGCCAAGGGCGGCCCTGCTTACAAGGGAAGACATCGAAAGAATCGATAGAGCTCTGAGACCCCCTCTAAACCACCGGCCCCTCCTAGGGATATAATTTTGAGGTTGTTAAAATTCACAACAAGAGAAGAGATCTGGCAGGCGGCCAGGTCCAGGCAAACTTTTTCTTTTCACAATCATTCTTTGCAGATATTCCAGGACTTATGCCCTCAAACTATCCAAAGGCGGCGGGAGGTGAGGTTCATAACCAAAAAACTCCAAGAACACAACATTAGATATCGATGGGGCTTCCCATTTAGTCTCATGATTAACCCCAACGGTACTCAAATAATATATAAAAGCTACAACGACCTGGAATCTCTGTCCAAAAAGCTCAATATTGTTTTTGAACTGCCTCCAGGCTCTGGAGGCAGTTCAAAAACAATATTGAGCTTTTTGGACAGAGATTCCAGGTCGTTGCAGCTTTTATATATTATTTGAGTACCGTTGGGGTTAATCATCCAGAGAAGGTTCTGAACTTTCTGACATCTCAAGAGGAACAACGCAGAGACAGGCCTAGAGAACAGCGCCCTAGTTGGTCTAGAGTGCCTTCAAAGAGGTTCAAGACAGGCCCAGCACCACAGCCACCGGACACTTGAGTCTCTCAATCTTGATGCCTTCCCTGGACTATAAGCAAATTGAAGAAATAGGGTATGGCAGACTACTATCCCCCTATACATAAGGTTCTTAATGTTATGCATACTTCCTAGCTGGTTGGTTTAGAATTTTCTCCCTAGAAGTACAACCTAGACCACTTTGGAAAGTTTTAGAAGTTCTTAGCCATACTAGGCAACTTAAGAATGTGGTGTCTGTCCCCCTTGATTACATACCGATTGGTAAAAATTATAGCTTTATGTGACCTTTTCTTATAATTTCATAACCACTCCCCTTATTTTAAAGTCCCCCAGTCTTGCAATTGACAAGAAATAAAATTATTTAGCTAAACTCTGAAGGTTAACTGACACCATTCGACCCCCTAGTTAATGGTGTATACAATGTTAAATTCATACACCGTACACTCATGTACTATTGAATATTTCGTTATGAATGTTTATATTGTTATAGTTTTAAATTCTGCAGTTACAGATAATGTCGTCTCATATGTTGACTATGTGACTGCAAGTTGCAATTTTTTTCTCTTTACAGGTCTTAAATCTGGGAATTGTGTTCTCTATGATTGCTGTATGTTTGCTAATTATATTCTACTGGTCAGAGGTCATAATATTGCACTGTGCTTTGCATTCTGGGTCTCAAGATATCAAATATGTGCTCCGTACCTTTTAAAACACAAGTAATGTTAGCTGACTCATTACACATAAAAATAGTTTCCCATAATGTTAAGGGATTGAACACCCCCCAAAAGAGGTCTTTAGCTGTAAGGGAATACAGGCGACTCAAATGTGATGTTGTCCTATTGCAGGAGACCCATTTCAAAAGGGGACGGGAACCTAAGATGTCTTTTAACAAATTCGGACAGGTCTTCTTAGCATCTAATCTCAGCAAACACAATGGAGTGGGTAAAATATACCTTTTCGTCAAACCCATATACACAAAGACAAGGAAGGGAGATATATTATAGTAGTGGGGATGCTTTATAACAAAGTAATAACGATAGCCAACATATACGCCCCCAATACCCCAACACCACAATTTTTTCTTACTCTTAGGAATGCTATACTAGATTGTTATAGGGGGAGTTTAGTTGTGGGGGGGGATTTCAATTTAGCATTGAATCCTGACATTGATTGTTCCAGGGGGTTCTCCTCCGTCCCTCAGAAAATATTACGGTTAGTTAAATCCTATTTGGCCAGCCTAACACTCCATGATGCCTGGAGAATATCATACCCTTTAACAAAGGATTTTACTTTCTATTCACATCCTCAAAGAGTCTATTCAAGGATTGATTACTTACTTATAGAAATAAGCAAAGAACCCAATTTTTAACTACGTTACTAGAGGACTTGAATAAAATACAAGACATACATTAAAGATACCCAGGAAACCAGTCCCTGCTAGACAGCTTACAACATAAGAGGGATCAACTAAATTTGTTTCTGGGCACTGAAACCAAATGCGTAGCACTATTCCTTAGAAAGACATTTTATGAGGGACATAACAAACAAGCCAGACACCTTAGGCAACGGACTAATAAGCGCCACATTATGACAATAAAAGACAATGAAAGGAAGACCTGGACCTCATCTAGAGACATAGCAGAAAAATTTAGAACCTATTATGATAGGCTATATAACTTGGAGAAGGATCAGCCCTCCCCCTCTGAACAGGAGATCTCCTCATATCTTTCACAATTACATCTTCCCTCTCTCACTGTAGATCAGCAAACAAAACTAGATTCACCATTATCTCTTAAGGAGGTACAGGAAGCTATATCCGCTTTTCCTATGAGGAAGGCTCCAGGCCCCGACGGTTTTGGAAATGCCTATTATACCAAATTTAAAAATATCCTAGCCCCTCACCTACTGTCCTACTTTCAAGATATAGATAAAGACAAACCCTTCTCCCCTTCAGCTTTACAGGCACATATTACAGTCATCCTGAAACCGGGTAAACCGGCAGATCTGATTCCCAATTACCGACCAATATCCCTTCTAAATTCAGATATCAAAATATATGCGAAAATTCTAGCGATTAGACTAAATTCAGTTCTCCCCTCAATAATACATCAAGATCAGGTTGGTTTCTTTCCCAACAGAGAAGCCAAAGATAATACAGTTCGTAATATGCATTTTATCTGGCATTCCAAAACAGCGGGGATTCCAACAGTATGGCTCTCCACAGATGCGGAAAAAGCTTTTGACCGCGTTAATTGGTAGTTTCTTAAGCTGACACTACGATCTCTTTTGCGCTCTCTCCCCCTCTCTTTTGCGCTCTCTCCCCCTCTCTTTTGTGCTCTCCCCCCTCTCTTTTGTGCTCTCTCCCCCTCTCTTTTGTGCTCTCTCCCCCTCTCTTTTGTGCTCTCTCCCCCTCTCTTTTGTGCTCTCTCCTTTCTCTTTTGTGCTCTCTCCCCTCTCTTTTGTGCTCTCTCCCCTCTCTTTTGTGCTCTCTCCCACTCTCTTTTGTGCTCTCCCCCCTCTCTTTTGTGTTATCTCCCCCCTCTCTTAAGTGCTCTCTCCCCCTCTCTTTTGTGCTCTCTCCCCCCTCTCTTTTGTGCTCTCTCCCCCTCTCTTTTGTGTTCTCTCCCCCCTCTCTTTTGTGCTATCTCTCCCTCTCTTTTGTGCTCTCTCCCTCTCTCTTTTGCGCTCTCTCCCCCTCTCTTTTGCGCTCTCTCCCCCCTCTCTTTTGCGCTCTCTCCCCCTCTCTTTTGTGCTCTCTCCCCCCTCTCTTTTGTGCTCTCTCTTCCCCCTCTCTTTTGCTCTCTCTCTCCCCCTCTCTTTTGCTCTATCTCTCCCCCCTCTCTTTGCTCTCTCTCCCCCCTCTCTTTTGCTCTCTTTCTCCCCCCTCTCTTTTGCTCTCTCTCCCTCACTTTTGCTGTCTTTCTCCCTCTCTTTTGCTCTCTCTCTCCCCCTCTTTTGCTGTCTCTCTCCCTCTCTTTTGCGCTCTCTCTTCACCCCTTTCGTGTGCTCTCTCTCTCCTCTCGTTTGCTCTCTCTCTCCTCTCTTTTGCTGTCTCTCCCCCCTCTCTTTTGCGCTCTCTCCCCCCTCTCTTTTGTGCTCTCTCCCCCTTTCTTTTGTGCTCTCTCCCCCTCTCTTTTGTGCTCTCTCCCCCTCTCTTTTGTGCTCTCCCCCCCTCGCTTTTGTGCTCTCTCTCCCTCTCTTTTGTGCTCTCTCCCCCCTCTCTTTTGTGCTCTCTCCCCTCTCTTTTGTTCTCTCTCCCCCTCTCTTTTGCGCTCTCTCCCCCCCTCCCTTTTGCGCTCTCTCCCCCTCTCTTTTGTGCTCTCTCCCCCTCTCTTTTGTGCTCTCCCCCCTCTCTTTTGTGCTCTCTCCCCCACTCTTTTGTGCTCTCTCCCCCTCTCTTTTGTGCTCTCTCCCACTCTCTTTTGTGCTCTCTCCTTTCTCTTTTGTGCTCTCTCCCCTCTCTTTTGTGCTCTCTCCCACTCTCTTTTGTGCTCTCCCCCCTCTCTTTTGTGTTATCTCCCCCCTCTCTTAAGTGCTCTCTCCCCCTCTCTTTTGTGCTCTCTCCCCCCTCTCTTTTGTGCTCTCTCCCCCCTCTCTTTTGTGCTATCTCTCCCTCTCTTTTGTGCTCTCTCCCTCTCTCTTTTGCGCTCTCTCCCCCTCTCTTTTGCGCTCTCTCCCCCCTCTCTTTTGTGCTCTCTCCCCCTCTCTTTTGTGCTCTCTCCCCTCTCTATTTTGTGCTCTCTCCCCCCTCTCTTTTGTGTTCTCTCCCCCTCTCTTTTGTGCTCTCTCTCCCCCTCTCTTTTGTGCTCTCTCCACCTCTCTTTTGTGCTCTCTCCCTCTCTCTTTTGCGCTCTCTCCCCCTCTCTTTTGTGCTCTCTCCCCCCTCTCTTTTGTGCTCTCTCCCCCCTCTCTTTTGTGCTCTCTCCCCCCTCTCTTTTGTGCTCTCTCCCCCTCTCTTTTGTGCTCTCTCCCCCTCTCTTTTGTGCTCTCTCCCCCTCTCTTTTGTGCTCTCTCCCTCTCTCTTTTGCACTCTCTCCCCCCTCTCTTTTGCGCTCTCTCCCCCTCTCTTTTGCGCTCTCTCCCCCTCTCTTTTGTGCTCTCTCCCCCCTATCTTTTGTGCTCTCTCCCCCCTCGCTTTTGTGCTCTCTCCCCCTCTCTTTTGCGCTCTCTCACCTTCTCTTTTGTGCTCTCTCTCCCCTCTCTTTTGCACTGTCTCCCCCTCTCTTTTGCGCTCTCTGCCCCTCTCTTTTGTGTTTTCTCCCCCTCTCTTTTGTGCTCTCTCTCCCTTTCTTTTGTGCTCTCTCACCCTCTCTTTTGTGCTCTCTCCCCCTCTCTTTTGTGCTCTCTCCCCCTCTCTTTTGTGCACTCTCCCCCCTCTCTTTTGCGCTCTCTCCCCCTCTCTTTTGTGCTCTCTCCCCCCTCTCTTTTGTGCTCTCTCCCCCCTCGCTTTTGTGCTCTCTCCCCCTCTCTTTTGCGCTCTCTCCCCTTCTCTTTTGTGCTCTCTCTCCCCTCTCTTTTGCACTCTCTCCCCTCTCTCTTTTGCGCTCTCTGCCCCTCTCTTTTGTGTTTTCTCCCCCCTCTCTTTTGTGCTCTCTCTCCCTCTCTTTTGTGCTCTCTCACCCTCTCTTTTGTGCTCTCTCCCCCTCTCTATTGTGCTCTCTCCCCCTCTTTTTTGCACTCTCTCCCCCTCTCTTTTGTGCTCTCTCCCCCTCTCTTTTGCGCTCTCTCCCCCTCTCTTTTGTGCACTCTCCCCCTCTCTTTTGCTGTCTCTCTCCCTCACTTTATCCCCCCTCTTCTGCTCTCTCTATCCCCCCTCTTTAGAGCTCTCTGTCTCGGCAGTCGGCCCCGGCATCTGGCCCCGCACTCGTCACGCCCGGCCCGCCCACATCATGCCTGGGCCCCGCCCACATCGCACCTGCCAGGCCATGCCCACTCCACCACATGCTGACGCCAGATGCCAGGTCATTTGGAAGGCCAGATGTGTTTGTCCTCGCGCACAGTCTCTACTGCGCATGACAGCTTCGGACAAACACACTTGGCCTTTTATTACATAGGATATGAAATGTCAGTTCTGCTGCATTTATACTTGCTTTTTTTTATTTAATTTTACACTTCAAATTACATTTTATTACATTTAAACTTTGGACTTTAATTATTGTATTTTATTTTGTGTACAGCAGTGTATTTGGTGATTTTACAAATTCTGATTATAGAGTAGACTTCACAAAGGCAGAACTTACTAAATTTTCTAATAAAAGGTGAGAAACCTGAAAATCCCAGTGAGATGAGTGATGTCTTGCATAGAAAGGAATGAAGCTCTATGGGATACAATATTTCACATGGGAGAGAGAAGGTAGCTGGAGAACCCCTGGTGCTGATATAAAGGCTTCGTTTGCATCAATTCCAAAGTAAACTGAGATGTTTTCACTACATTTTAACTTACTTTTGTCTATATTTTAGTATATATATTACTTTTCTGTTAGTTAAGACAAAGACAAATCATTGAGACCAGCTTGTTTAAAATGCTTAGAAAATTTCACAAGACTGGTGAGAGAGCTTCAGACATACCTTGAGAACTCCCCTGTTCAGCCCAGGGAACTGCCTTCTCAGTTTTAGTTGGCAATGCAGCAATGTAATTTGTATATATAAACAGAAATATACAAAGTATGATCCTAAATTGTTAAAGTAACACAGGAGTGTAACAAAACTCTGATACCATGCAGTGCTGTATAGCATTGGGCTTGTCTCTCCTTTATATATAGAAATGAGAGCGATCAGCTCCTGTGAAGTCTGAACTGCAATTTCTTTACAAGCTGGAAAAAAGCTTTGAATATTAGGGCCTGAAAGAGGGGCTAATATCAAAGAGTGGTCTGGCATGGCTGAAGCAGCATTGTTAAAATATTTTGCACTGCTCATATATTTGATCATCCTGACCCATCTTAACAATGTATTGTTGAAGTTGATGCTTCTGATTATGGAGTGGGGCAGTCCTCTCCCAGCAAAATTCCTCCTCTGGTAAGATTCATCCTGTGGCTTACTTTTACCAGAAATTCTTTGCATCCGAAGCATTGCAGGATATTGGAAATAAGGAACTGCTTGCAATTAAACTTGCCTTGTCTTAGTGGTGTCACTTGCTGGAGGGTATCAGTGAGCCGTTCTTCATCCTCATGGATCATAAGAGCTTATTTTATCTGAAATCAGCCCAACACCTTAATGTTAGAAAAGACAGCCGGGCCTTGTTCTTTACACATTTTAACTACAGTGTCTCCTTTGTTCCTGGTTCCAAGAATACCAAGGCAGATACTCTCTTTAGACAAGAGAGTGTCTGCATTCTACACCAATGCCAATCAGGACATTTGGGTCCCATTTATTGCCTCTAGCTTAACTGGCATATTATACACAACTTCATTCTTCTCTGAAGATGCCCTAGGTTACTAACCTGGAACATTTCCATTTCCAACCTCTTCCTCTAATGTTTCAGCAGCTAATTTAAAGGCTAAAGTTCTATATCATCATTGGTGCACGATTCATCAGATCCTCATTCATAATGTCCGTCAGGTCAAGAGGTTTGCTGATCGCAAGTGATCTAATCCTCCTATCTAACTATTGAAGATAAGTTTTGGGTGCCTTACTAGACACTGCCGGCTTCGTCAGCCTTCTACTAAACTTATAGAAAAGAAGAGGGCGACCCCTAGTGCAAATCAATTGTGGAGATGTAGTGGATATCAACTTGCGATAACAAAGGAATACTCACAAATTGTATTGCACACTGTAGTGCAAATGGAGCGTACTAGGTATATTGTGGTGACCTAGTGCACATATGAACCAAGGCTATGCTGATGCAATTGGAAATGGACTCCAGGTGAGCTGCTGATGAACGTTAGATAGAAAAAAAGAAGACTCCAGTATAGGAATAAGTAAAAATATTTAATAAAATAATAAAAACAAGCACAGATCAGACAATGAATCTGTGTTGAAAATGCTACGCGTTTCTAAGTGCTGACCGCGCTTTTTCCTCAGGCAAATAATACTGACAGAACTGGAGTCTCCTTCATATATACCAGTGCACACTAAATGTTTGACAGCTGAATTACATTACACAGGTGCTGCACTAATTACACGCGTTAGTTCCTGACAACATGTCAGAAAGATACAAAAGCAGTTTCTTAAATTCTGATAAACAATTCTAAATGTAATGCGATACTAAACAAATGTGTCATAAAGTTACAACAAATGAGTACCATACATTGAGATACATATGTTCATCATAAATATTGTGAACCCATAACACTCTTGTCCCTACATGACAGTACTAATATATGATGTTCGTTGTAGTACTAAAAAGTACGTATAGAGTACATATATATGGTGAATTTACCACATTTTCAATATAATAACATCCTATAGACTCATCCTGAAATAGAAACAGTAAAAAATATATCCCGATTTTAAAAGTAAATAGTTTGCACCTAATAAGAGGGGTGTGTCTGGCTGGACCAATAAAAATGCTCTATCTGCAATCCACGAAAAATCTTTCTAAGCTTAGTGCATTGAAAGTTTCTAAATTTAAAGAAAAAATATTGTTAGTACAATGATAACCTAAGTATGTTAGATCAGATTGTGTGCACTTTGGATCATTGAACTATTTCAATAATAAAACGTTAATAAGAGCTCTGAAATAAAACTAAATATCGCAAAATCAAGAGTTTTTTTCTTTTTTTATCTGTAGTAAAATACAAACTGTAATTCTGTGCGTATATTAACTAAGTTATGTTCAGATGGCTATAAAGCTATGTGATATCGATCTCTGGATCTATCTAATATGCGCTATATGCAGTGGAGGCTCCTCCATATGTGCACTGTCGCACGTGAACCCCCAGGGGGCAGAGGAGGGGAAAAAAATGAGCAGGAAAAAAAAATGAGCAGGAAAAAAAAAATATGAAAAAATTTAATTTTTATTTTTTATGTATATTATTTTATATTGTATTTATTATATTTATTGTGCAGTGTGCAGTGTATACTATCAGTATCATGATGCCAGGCTGCCAGCTTAAGCTGCTTGCAATGCTATCACATCAGATATTTTCATTTTGGTACCAGGTACATTTGAGTTTATTAGGCAGGAGGCAGGAGCTAGGACCGGGTGGACACTTCAGTGTGTGCTGACGTCCGTGACGTCACACACACCACAGCACCACAGCGCTCGTCGCACTGCTGCCTGAGGGGGCTGAGAGAGGCTGAGTTTGTGAGTCATAGATTGACAGTCAGGCTCCAGTCTCCACCCCCCACTCGCACGTGCGGTAAGGAGCTCTATATGCCTGCACAGTGATCGCAATGTATTCACTGTGCAGGCGTAGCTCCTCCCCAGCTTCATGCCTATAGAGGCATAATCGCACAGGCTGAACTGTGCGGTCATTCAGCCTGTGCTCTGTCTCCTCCCCTAGCCTCTCGATCCGGACTGTGTGATAGGCTGAGAGGGCTCCCTGGCTCACGTGATGGTCCCCACGAGGCTCCTCCCGGCTCAACGGCGCGCAAATCTTTGTGGAGATAGCCGTTGAGCTGAGAGGAGGCGTTTTGCATAGCTCTGTTGTGCAAAAATCTGTTAGCAAAAAACGAATTTGTTTTGCTGCCTGCTGGCAGCCATCAACAGTCAACACAGTCATATTTGCTGCTGCTGAGCCTGAGCTGCAGTGTGCAAATAGCCTTAGGGCTCCTTAGGCTAATTAATAAATATAGGCTAATATAGACAGTGAGTGAGTTAGAGTTCAGTTAGCCATTATTACATTTAGCTTAGCTTAGCAATAGAGTTTAGAACTTAACTTTAGATTCAGCTCTGTTGTGCAAAAATCTGTTAACTGCAAAAAACGATTTTGTTTTGCTGCCTGCTGGCAGCCATCAACACAGTCATATTTGCTGCTGCAGTGTGCAAATAGCCTTAGGCTAATAATAGACAGTGAGTGAGTTAGTTAGAGTTAGCCATTATTACATTTAGCTTAGCTTAGCTTAGCTTAGCAATAGAGTTTAGAACTTAACTTTAGATTCACAGTCACTAACTACTAGTATTCTATTATCTATCTAGTAGAACATAGTTACTAATTAAATTTTATACTACTATATTATATTAGTTCAGTAAGTTGTTTGACAGTTTGTGGGCAGATATTTTAATGATTTTTGCTGCAGGCCTGCAGTTTTTTATATAGAGTAACTGAGTGAGTTGAGTCTTGAACTACTAGTGTTGAAAAAAAAATATTTTTTTTTTCTACTTGTAATTTAAACAACAGATACAGTCTGAGTCTGAGATTGCTTTTTATATAGAGTAACTTGAGTTGAGTCTTGAACTTGAACTAGTGTTTAAATTTTTATTTTTATTTTTCTACTTGTTATTTAAACAACACATACAGTCTGAGTCTGAGATTGCTTTTTATATAGAGTAACTTGAGTTGAGTCTTGAACTTGAACTAGTGTTTTAAAAAAACATTTTTATTTTTCTACTTGTTATTTAAACAACACATACAGTCTGAGTCTGAGATTGCTTTTTATATAGAGTAACTTGAGTTGAGTCTTGAACTTGAACTAGTGTTAATAAATAAATAAATTAATTTTTCTACTTGTAATTTAAACAACAGATACAGTCTGAGTCTGAGATTGCTTTTGATATAGAGTAACTTGAGTTGAGTCTTGAACTTGAACTAGTGTTAAAAAATAAATTTATTTTTCTACTTGTAATTTAAACAACAGACACAGTCTGAGTCTGAGATTAGCAAGTTTAGGAGTATACTGGACTTTTAGGGAGTTCTTTAACAATTTAGTTAAACTTCTAGTTGATATTTTCTAATAGCTGCAGAGCAGCAGAGCTACCTACCTACAAGTTATATATTAGATAACAACCGCCAAACTATTTAAACTATTACTTCAAGTTGAGTTGTATATTTTCTAACAGCTGCAGAGCGACCTACCTACAAGTTATATATATAATATTAGATAGCAACCGACAAAATATTAAACTATTACTTCAAGTTGAGTTGTATATTTTCTAACAGCTGCAGAGCTACCTACCTACAAGTTATATATATAATATTAGATAACAACCGCCAAAATATTAAACTATTACTTCAAGTTGAGTTGTATATTTTATAACAGCTGCAGAGCTACCTACCTACAAGTTATATATATAATATTAGATAACAACCGCCAAAATATTAAACTATTACTTCAAGTTGAGTTGTATATTTTCTAACAGCTGCAGAGCTACCTACCTGCTACCTACAAGTTATATATTACATAAAAAACGCCAAAATATTAAACTATTACTTCAAGTTGAGTTGTATATTTTATAACAGCTGCAGAGCTACCTACCTACAAGTTATATATATAATATTAGATAACAACTGCCAAAATATTAAACTATTACTTCAAGTTGAGTTGTATATTTTCTAACAGCTGCAGACTTTCGCAAAGGGGTGTGGCTTTTAAAAATGGGTGTGGCTTGTTAAAAGGGGCGTGGTTTTTAAAAAGGGTCATGTTTTTCAAAGGGGCGTGGCTTTCTAAAAGGGGCAGGGTCTTGTGCACCCCCATTCTAAAACTTCACCAGCCGCCACTGGCTCTATGTACCCTACATATATATAATAGGGGGTGTGTGTCTAATGACGTGAATCTGCATCTAAAAGGTGTGCATAATGATAGTCTGTGTGTATGTATTTACAAATAATTGAAAGAAAACTATAAAACTAGTAACTATTAAGGGATAATGTGATGAACGGAAATATTTTATATTTATGATGTAAACTAGAAAAGAACATGGCTGTGTGTTGACGTGTATCCTATAATGTGTAAAAGGGACTGGTGGGTCAGTGACATGATATACATTTATATGGCAAGATCCATATAGGTGAAATAACAATATAGTGATATAAATAATATGTGTTACATGAGAAGATATTGTAATATTTTAATATAGGTGGAATATGTTAAAATTTAGCAAAACTAATGTGAAAAACTTGTATGTCGGGAAAGTAAGTGATAAATACTAATGGCCAAGGAATATATTAGTTGTGGCCTGTCCATGTATAATAAATAAACTATATGGTGATGTTGTGTACTAACATGAGAAATAAAGCTGTATGTGTCTGAGTACCTAATTGTATATTAGGATGCTAAATAAAACTAAAATAGATGTGAAAATAGAGGGGGTGTGTGAGGAAAGTGAAGGGATATGTGTAAAAATGTATAAATCTATATAAATGCTGGTATATGGAATGGTGTGGATTAAAAAGCAGCAGAGTCTATGACTTCATTGAGACCTTCAGGGTACAGAGTTTTGAATTTATATATCCAAAAGGTTTCCCTCTGGCGTAACTTGGTCATTCTATTCTGATAACTAACAGCAGGAATAGTTTCTAAAGGGGTAATATTCATGACACATTTGTTTTTGCCATGCATAGAAAAATGGTGTCTGGAAGTACTGTATTTGTCAGATCCTCTTAGGATACATCTCAAGTGTTCTGACCATCTCTGTCTGATTTTTTTACAGGTGCGGCCTATATATTGTAGGCCACACAAGCATGTTATACAGTAAATTACATAGTTGGAATTACATGTTATTCTTTGAGTGATCGCAAAAGATTCCCCTGTGCTGTTAGAAATGATATTTTTTGAACCATTAGTAATATACCTACACATGTGACATCTACTTGTGTTACATCTGAAGGTTCCTATATTGGACATCATTGAAGTTGAAGAACTGTTGTGAGAGGTATTAGGCATACGTTTACACATTACCACCTTACTGGGTGCCAACTTCTCCTTAATTGTAGGAGCTCTTTTAAAAGTACATCTAGGTTTTTCTTGTAAGATTGATTTAAATATGGGGTCTCGTTTGAGTAATGGCCAATGTTTTAACAAGATTTTTTTAATTTCTTTGTGGTTATTATTATATCTGGTTATGAATGAGGATTCATAATTTACATCTTCTTTAATTACCTTATTTTTAGCTTTGGGTTTTAATAAATCCTCTCTGTTAAGAGAGCGTGCTTTTTGGAAGCCAAGTTCTATTAGTTCGTTTGGGTAATGTTTTTCCTTAAATTTATTCTTGAGGATAAGACTTTGTGAGTCATATGTTTTGATATCGGTGCAATTGCGCAGAATCCTCCGAAACTGACTATATGGAATATTTGTTTTCCAGCTTGTGTAATGATTGCTATAAAAAAATTCTACTTTTTTGAAAAATGTGCATGACTGAACATAATTGTCATTGCCCCACATTAGGGTAACATCTAGAAAATCAATCTTATCTCTTTGGATATTCCAAGTAAATTGGATACCCATGTTGTTATTATTAAGTTCATTTTGGAAGGAGGTAAGAGACTCTAATGATCCCCTCCAAATAAACAACAGATCATCTATATAACGGCCATAGAAGACCAGATTTTGCTCCCACTTCGCATTATAGATGTAATTGGATTCAAAAGTTCCCATGAATAGATTTGCGAAGCTGGGAGCAAATCTGGTCCCCATGGCCGTTCCCTTGATTTGAAGATAGAAGTTATCTAAAAACTTAAAATAATTATGAGTTAATATGAAGTGTATAAGTTCAAGCAGATAGTTCTTTTGGATATCAGGCATATATGGATCATCACTAAGATAACCATCGATGGAATTAATACCTGTACTATGTTTTATATTCGAATATAGTGAGCTTACGTCACAAGATACCCAAAAGAGCTGTTGTTCTTTTCTGATATTGGATAATTTGAGCAAAAGATCTGTGGTATCTTTAATATAAGATTTTAATTGAATAACATACCTTTGAAGAAAAAAATCAATATATAATGAAAGATTGTCAGTTAGACTGTTCATCCCTGCAATGATTGGTCTACCGGGTGGGTTCTGAATCTGCTTATGAATTTTTGGTAAGTGGTAGTAATATGGAGTGTTGGGGTTTGTAGGGATTAGGAATTTTCTTTCCTTATTGGTCAAAATGCCATTATCATATCCGTAGGTAATTAATTTTTTAAGTTCCTTGGTGAATGGATTAGTGGGGTCTATTCCAAGTTTTTTATAATAATCCTTATCCAATAGAATTCTATTTGCTTCACATATGTAATCCTCATAATTCTGTATTACTAAGCCACCGCCTTTGTCTGCCTGGCGAATTATGATCGTATTATCTTTTGTGAGATTGCGCAAAGCCCTTTGTCCATTTGGCCATATATTGCTGTGTTTATTGTTGTGTGAAGGAAGTTTCTCAAAATCCTCTAACACCAAATTCTGGAATACATCTAGATAGGCTAGATTTTCTCTGTTCGGATAGAACGATGAAGGGGGGGGCTAAATCAGTGTGGATCACTCCTTCAAACAATTGTTCAGAGAGATCTTCTGGGTCTATGTAAAGAACTGACATGTTTCTTTGTGCTGTCATATTGTCTGTAAGGACAGGGAGGCCTATAGTGTTCTGTGCTTTTAATTGTTTATTGGCAAAATAGCGCTGCAAAGCTAATTTTCTTGTGTATTTGTTTAAGTCAACAAACAACTCGAACATCTGATGAGAATTGGAGGGGCAAAAACTCAAACCTTTTCCTAAAATTCTAATTTCATCATTAGACAGTGTTCTATCTGATAAATTGAATATGCCTTTACTTAATTGTTGTAACTTCTTTTCCTTGGTGGAAACTCCCCTTCCCCTGTGTCCCCGTTTGTGTGGGTTCTTTTGTTTTTTCCGGGTTGTTGGTATGGGGTATTTTGGCCTTCTCTCCTCCAAAGAGGTGCTAGTGGTATACGTTCTTCTAAAAAAGAAGCAGAATTATGAGGGGTGGGTGAATCTTGAAAAGATATAATTTCCCTGTTATGATTAGAATGGTCAGCTTGTGTATTGGAGGAGCCAGATATGTGCTCTCTATTGGATTTCTGAAGCAGTTGGTTATTCTGATTGTTATGGTGAGAACTGGAAGAAGGTTTTGGTATGTGACACTGTTGTGATGAATCTCTAAAGTTTGCATGTGTGGTATATTGTTGTGATGGTTGGTCTTTATAATGTACATAAGTGTTCGATCTGTGTTGATCTCTTTGATTGTGTTGATATCTATAATCTTGTTCTGTAAGGGGAGAATATCTATTGTGAGTGGAAATATGAAATCTTTCATGGTTTCTATTATATCCATAGACATTAGGTGACTCATGGGTGGAATGAGGTCTATATCCTGAATTTGGCAACTTCTGTCTATTAAATTGATTTGTGTTTTTATTTTTATTTTTATTGTTATATGAGACTTTAGTCCAGGTTGATTCTTTAGATTCATTGTTGTCAATCTTATTATATGTGTAAACTATACCTTTAAGATAGTCACCCTCGTCTCTCCTTTTTCTTATTCTTTCTCAAAATGATTTCATCTTGATAATCATCTGTAGCTTTAATAGTTCTCTCATTTAGAGATTGGTATTCAGAATGATCTTTATATTGTTCTAGAAGTTTCTGCGTGTTTTCAATTTTAGTTGCTATATCCTCAACTAATTTCTCTCTATGGGTGATAAGGATATCAATAAGGTTAAATGAACAGTTGTCTAAAGCTGAAAACCATTTAGCCAGTAATGTCTCATCTTCCTTAAATGAACAATTCTTTAAAATTCTAAGACCACGACGATCTGTTTTCTATCTCTATATTGTTTGAGTGAGTCCAGATCCCACCAATGTCTATGCTCTGTTTTGAGGTGTTCCTCTAGTTGTGAAAAGAGCTGTTTGATGGATAAAACAGTAGTGGGATCTGAACTCAAAGAGTGAGAATTGGGCTGGTGTACAGACCTCTTGTTGGCCCTTTCAGTGATAGATAACATGATTCACAATATTTATGCGATATATAAATGCTACAAATAAACCAAATCTTTTTACACTGTAAATATAATATAATAAATTATGTAGTACTATACTAAAAAAAATAAAAATATATATATACTCAAGTTGATAAAAAATAATAATATTAAATATAATAATAAATGATAATAAGATAATAAAAAATATATATGAAATTATAATAGAACAACCAAACCCGGTCAATGATGGTAAAAGTCCACAGATGGAAGTCCACAAATAGATGTATAAATCCAAATTGGAAAAGAACCAATATATAATAGATGTGTAGTTCATCAGCAGCTCACCTGGAGTCCATTTCCAATTGCAGCAGCATAGCCTTGGTTCATATGTGCACTAGGTCACCACAATATACCTAGTACGCTCCATTTGCACTACAGTGTGCAATACAATTTGTGAGTATTCCTTTGTTATCGCAAGTTGATATCCACTACATCTCCACAATTGATTTGCACTAGGGGTCGCCCTCTTCTTTTCTATATTTCTACAAACTACAGATTTCCACTCTGATTCTGGGAGGAGCAGCCACAGCACGGTGCACAGTTTGCTGGGACACTGTGAAGTTCCCAGACCGTTCTCCTAGGCATTATCTCTGCCTTTCTACATTGTGAGTATGTTTATTTTTCTTTACTCCTCACCTGTGATTTATTGGCTACACTAGGAGGCGCCCTTTTTCTCTGCTTTGTCCTTCTACTAAACTTGTTCCTCATTTGGGGGCCAATTTCCTATTTTAATAGGGTAACTCCAGTCACTTACTGGTTGGGCCTTCCATCCACTCTTTTGGTTCACCCAGTGTTCCATGCATCATTACTGAAGCCTGCAGTCATTAATAAACACACTCGGCCTGTGGTGGCACCCCCTCCTATTTTCATTGATGGCGCCTCCGAAAATATAAAATTTAACAACTCCTCCCACACTCAGGGCCGTGGAGCTCAGTATTTGGTCCACCTGGCTGTTCTGGTTATTGATCTTCTTGGGTTCCTGGTCGTGATGTCCATGCTATTGACTTGATTGCAGATTTTCATCAAGCCCATCCTGTTAAGCCAGGATGTTCTGAGGGGCTTGAGGGGAGGGGTCTGTCATGCCCAAAAGTGAACCGGGTTTATTGGAATGTTGGATTATTGCTTGATTTTTGAGCTATCTGTAGTATGTGACTTTAGCTGGTTAATTTGTATTTATCTTTTCTTTTTTTGCATTCACTAGGTCCACCTATCTACAGATTTGCAATTCTGTGAAGCCTATTTAAGCAAACACTTCCTGCTTCCCTTTGCCCGATTACTGAGGTTTTCTCTGGGTGTGCTCTGTTTATTCCTGTTTTAGTTTGTTGCTGTGTATGACCCTGTCAGTTTTTGGCAATCACTGCTGACCTGTTGTGAGTTCTTAAACCATTCTTTCGGATTCTGAGTTTGTACTGTTTTTTCTCTGTGCTGGAGTTTACGTTGCTTGAACAACTCCACTTCTGCCTGAATTCCTCTGGGTCCTTTCTGTTTCGGCTCAGTACTAACTCTGTGGTTTGGAGACCTCTACACCTTATGCTGAATAGCAGCCAGGAAATAGGTAGGGTTATCATCTCCCGCAGTATTTGGGCTGACCTGACGCGGCCCCACTGCAATATTTTAAGCAAAAAGTGCAATTTCAAACTAACTAAAGTCTGTTTGGTATTTAATGCCTGACTTGCTGGCCCTCACATCAATCATTTAGGGATGCTTTATCAGGATTGGACAGGGGAAGTTGTACGCATGAATGGTCAGACCCCCTGTACATCGCTGCATATGAAAGAGCTGATTTGTCAAATGATCTCAGCTCCTTCCCCCCTCTGCTATGTTCTTTGCCCTTTTCTTTTTTGGCCCTAAAAGTTCCAAACAAAAATAAAATGAATATGACTAATAAATAAGAAAAATGTCCTTATGCGCCCTATTCGGTCTTATTCCCATTCCCATTCTACCACTCGGTATGCCGCTGAGTGGACAAATGGACCAAAATTCGCACAAAAACATATTTGGACGAAAATGAATGCACATGTCTAATTATTATCTTTATCAGTTAGCCTTTATGTTATCTCCAACAAGTTGATGCAAAAGAGATATACCGCTAAATTTAATTTTCTTGCAATTCATATTACAATGGTTCAAGCTATCTGTGTATTTCCATGCTTATTCAAAAAGAATATATGTCCTTTAATTTAAGCTAATGGATGCATTTTGCTTGTCTTTTGCTACACACAAACACAAACAAAAGGCAGCATACCACAGGCTATGCCCCCACAGCAATATAATAAACTAAACATGCAGTTTTGAAACTAACTGAAAGAAAATATAAATGTTTCTGCACGCAAATGGTTAAACTTTAAAGCCTGTTTGGTATTTAATGTCTTACTTGGTGGCCCTCACATCAATCATTTAGTGATGGTCTATCAGGATTGGACAGGGGAAGTTGTACACATAAATGGTCAGACCCCCTGTACATCACTGCAAACGAAAGAGATGATTTGTCAAATGATCTCAGCTCCTTCCCCACCCCCCTCTCCTGTGTTCTGTGCCCTTTTCTTTTTTGGCCCCAAAAGTTCCAAACAAAAACAAAATTAATGTGCCCTATTCGGTCTCATTCCCATTCGACCACTAGGTATGCCGCTGAGTAGACAAATGGACCAAAATTTGGTCAAAAACATATTTGGACGAAAATGAATGCACGTCTAATTATTATCTTTATCAGTTAGCCTTTTTGTGATCTCCAACAAGTTGATGCAAAAGAGATATACTGCCAGTTTTATTTTCTTGCAATTCCTATTACAATGCTTCAAGCTATCTGTGTATCTCCATGCTTATTCAAAAAGAATATATGTCCTTTAATTTAAGCTAATGGGTGCATTTTGTTTGTCTTTTGTTACACACAAACAAATAAACTATTTCACATATTTCAAGCAGATTTGAAAATGTTTCCTTTTGAATAGGGCTGTAAAGGGGACATTAAATAAAAATGTTTCTTGCAAAGTTACCAAAATATTGTGAATATTGAAAAGAGATATTTTCAGATTAGGATAAAAAAAGGACAAAAATTTAATTCTGTTGATAATAAATTATTCACTTGCATTTAATTATGGAGTTACTTGTCAGAACAGCATATTTCAATGTTATCAGCCTGGGAATATTTGTTTATACACATTTTAAGGTAGTGGTCTTCCTCTTCTAATGCAGTAGAGCAGAGTTTTAGCAAGACACTGTGTTGTAGCTACATGTCTTTACAATCTTTGACTTCTTCAAATACTTGTCATTCCTTACTAGCAATAGGAATGTGAACTCATCTTTCTTCCTTCTTACTGACTTATCCATGCATGTGATGTTAGACAAACGTGGCATTGGAATTGTGTTGCTTTAAAGTAGAAAATGTTTTTTAGGTTCCTGTGACAAAACCTGTTTTACAACATCCTGTGGCTGTCAGTCATCCATAGATTGGGTACATAGTTGAAAATGAAAAATCACTGTCCTTTCAACCTTATAATACAACTGTGACATAGATAAATAGACTAAAACAACACTCATCAGGTAAAAAACATAAGCTAGGTCCTAAATTGAACTATCAACTTTTAAGGAGTCTGTTGGTTACCCTTATCATCAAAGGGACAATAAAGTGAAAAATTAAACTTTCATGCTACACAAAGGGCCAGATTACAAGTGGAGTGCTAACATTTACGCGCAAGCGATAAGGGGTTTATCGCAGGTGTATGGGCTTGTCGGGTTTTCTGCTCGTATTACAAGTTAAAAGTTGACGCTATCACTTAAATCTAGAATGATTACCGCCTCCTCAGAGCTCTGCATTGGAACCCTTTGCAGTTAAGTAGCTGAACATGTAAAAACATTTATACGCAATATTAATTTTTATAGGTTTTAACTGTGTATACAGTATAATAATAGGGGGTGACTTAGACAAACAAAATAATGGATGATATATATAATGTGTACTATGTACAAATCAATGCAAAGTCAATGTAGGAAAAGTAAAGTTCAAAATAATGTCCAGGCCCAGGCAGCTCTCTGTGGGTGAGTGAGGTCCAACTCCCAATCTCAGCAATGTGAACAGTATAATAATATCAATGTGTGCACTCACATTTGGTGTTGCACCAAAGATTATAGGTGTAAATGAGCAGACTGGATTCTCAAGGTCATCCAGCAGACCAAAGTCCAGCGATCAGCCAGCACAATCAAGAGGGGTCTTCAGGTGGGCTGTCTCCAATTACTGTAAATATTTCACATTCCTATATTCTACATATAGCAGAATATATAAATAGATATTCATATATATATATATATATATATATATCTTTATGTATCCATACCTATATATAATCATGTATATATATGTATGTATATATATATATATATATTTATATTGTACCATAAAAACCATTTTATATATATATATATATATATATATATATATATATATATATATATATATATATATATATATATATATATATATATATATATATATATATATATATATATACACAGTATATATATATATATATATATATATTATATATATACGGTATATATATATATATATATATATACGTATATATATATATATCTGTATATATCCATAATTATATATATATATAAATAACCAAGTCCAATGATTGCACTCTCTGGATTTAACACAGCAAACTAACGGCTAGATTACGAGTTTTGCAATATGAGTAAAAAAGCAGCGTTAAGGCTCATAACGCTGCTTTTTCACTACCGCTGCTATTACGAGTCTTGTAGGTACAGCTGTACTGCACACTTTTTTGGCTGTACCGCAAATTAACTTACGCAATTTTCATAAAGTCTTTTTTCAATGGGACTTCCAGAGCGCAGATATTACAAGCTTTTTTTTGGAGGCCAAAAAGTGAGCGGTAAAGCCTATCCCGCAAGATTCGTAACGCATTCTAAAGTCAGTAGTTATGAGTTTTACACTACAAAGCTGTAGCATAAAAGTCATAACTAAAGTGCTAAAAAGTACACTAACACCCATAAACTACCTATTAACCCCTAAACCGAGGCCCTCCCGCATCACAAACACTAAAATAAAATTATTAGCCCCTAATCTGCCGCTCCCAACATCGCCGCCACTAGAATAAACATATTAACCACTAAACCGCTGCACTTCCGCCTCGCAAACACTAGTTAAATATTATTAACCCCTAATCTGCCGCCCCTAACATCGCTGCCACCTACCTACATTTATTAACCCCTAATCTGCCGCACCCAACGTCGCTGCCACTATACTAAATTTATTAACCCCTAAACCTACGTCTAACCCTAACACTCCCTAACTTAAATATAATTAAAATAAATCTAAATAAAAATTACTATCATTAACTAAATAATTCCTATTTAAAACTAAATACTTACCTGTAAAATAAACCCTAAGCTAGCTACAATATAACTAATAGTTACATTGTAGCTAGCTTAGGGTTTATTTTTATTTTACAGGCAAGTTTGTATTTATTTTAAATAGGTAGAATAGTTACTAAATAGTTATTAACTATTTACTAACTACCTAGCTAAAATAAATACAAATTTACCTGTAAAATAAAACCTAACCTGAGTTACACTAACACCTAACATTACACTACAATTAAATCAATTACCTAAATTAAATACAATTACCTAAATTACAAAAAAAATCTCCACTAAATTACAAAAAATAAAAAACAAATTATCAGATATTTAAACTAATTAAACCTAATCTAATAGCCCTATCAAAATAAAAAAGCCCCTCAAAATAAAAAAATCCTAGACTAAACTAAACTACCAATAGCCCTTAAAAGGGCCTTTTGTGGGGCATCGCCCCAAAGAAATCAGCTATTTTACCTGTAAAAAAAATATATAAACAACCCCCCCAACAGTAAAACCCACCACCCACACAACCAACCCCCCAAATAAAATCCTAGCTAAAAAAAAACCTAAGCTCCCCATTGCCCTGAAAAGGGCATTTGGATGGGCATTGCCCTTAAAAGGGCATTTAGCTCTATTGCTGCCGAAACCCTAACCTAAAAATAAAACCTACCTAATAAACCCTTAAAAAAACCAAACACTAACCCCTGAAGATCCACTTACAGTTTTGAAGAGCCGACATCCATCCTCAACAAAGCCGGGAGAAGTCCTCAACGAAGCCGGGAGAAGTCTTCATCCAAGCCGGCAGAAGTGGTCCTCCAGACGGGCAGAAGTCTTCATCCAGACGGCATCTTCATCCATCCGGCGCGGAGCGGGTCCATCTTCAAGACATCCAGCGTGGAGCATCCTCTTCTTTCCGACGACTAACGACGAATGAAGGTTCCTTTAAGTGACATCATTCCAAGATGGCGTCCCTTAGATTCCGATTGGCTTATAGAATTCTATCAGCCAATCGGAATTAAGTTTAAAAAAATCCTATTGGCTGATCCAATCAGCCAATAGGATTGAGCTCGAATTCTATTGGCTGTTCCAATCAGCCAATAGAATGTGACCTCAATCCTATTGGCTGATTGCATCAGCCAATAGGATTTTTTCAACCTTAATTCCGATTGGCTGATAGAATTCTATCACCCAATCGGAATCTAAGGGACACCATATTGGATGACGTCACTTAAAGGAACCTTCATTCATCGGGAGTCGTTGGAAAAAGAGGATGCTCTGCGCCGGATGTCTTGAAGATGGACCCGCTCAGTGCCGGATGGATGAAGAAAGAAGATGCTGTCTGGATGAAGACTTCTGCCCATCTGGAGGACCACTTCTCCCGGCTTGGATGAAGACTTCTCCCGGCTTCGCTGACGATGGATGTCCGGTCTTCAAAACTGTAAGTGGATCGTCAGGGGTTAGTGTTAGTTTTTTTTAAGGGTTTATTGGGTGAGTTTTAGTTTTAGATTAGGATTTGGGCAGCAATAGAGCTAAATGCCCTTTTAAGGGCAATGCCCATCCAAATGCCCTTTTCAGGGCAATGGGGAGCTTAGTTTTTTTTAGTTAGGGTTTTATTTGGGGGGTTGGTTGTGTGGGTGGTGGGTTTTACTGTTGGGGGGTTGTTTGTATTTTTTTTACAGGTAAAAGAGCTGATTTCTTTGGGGCGATGCCCCGCAAAAGGCCCTTTTAAGGGCTATTGGTAGTTTAGTTTAGGCTAGGATTTTTTTATTTTGGGGGGGCTTTTTTATTTTGATAGGGCTATTAGATTAGGTTTAATTAGTTTAAATATCTGTTAATAACTATTTAGTAACTATTCTACCTAGTTAAAATAAATACAAACTTATAAAAATAAACCCTAAGCTAGCTACAATGTAACTATTAGTTATATTGCAGCTAGCTTAAGGTCTATTTTACAGGTAAGTATTTAGTTTTAAATATGAATTATTTAGTTATTAACAGTATGTTTTATTAGATTTAATAGTATGTTTTATTAGATTTATTTTAAATATATTTAAGTTACGGGGTGTTAGGGTCAGGGTTAGACTTAGGTTTAGGGGTTAATAACTTTAGTATAGTGGCGACGACGTTGGGGGTGGCAGATTAGGGGTTAATAACTGTAAAGTAGGTTGCAGCAATGTTAGGGACAGCAGATTAGGGGTTAATAATTTTTAACTAGTGTTTGCAATGCGGGAGTGTGGCGGTTTAGTGGTTAATATGTTTATTATAGTGGCGGCGATGTCCGGAGCGGCAGATTAGGGGTGAATAAGTATAATGTAGGTGTCTGCGATGTCGGGCGGCAGATTAGGGGTTAATAAGTGTAAGATTACGGGTGTTTAGACTCTGGGTTCATGTTAGGGTGTTAGGTGTAAACATAAATTTAGTTTCCCCATAGGAATCAATTGGGCTGCGTTACTGAGCTTTACGCTGCTTTTTTGCAGGTGTTAGACTTTTTCTCAGCCGGCTCTCCCCATTGATGTCTATGGGGAAATCGTGCACGAGCACGTACAACCAGCTCACCGCTGACTTAAGCAGCGCTGGTATTGGAGTGCAGTATGGAGCTCAATTTTGCTCTACGCTCACTTCTTGTCTTTTAACGCCGGGTTTATAAAAACCTGTAATACCAGCGCTGTAGGTAAGTGAGAGATGACAATAACGTGCAAGTTAGCACCGCACCCCTCATAACGCAAAACTCGTAATCTGGACGTAAATGTTTAATGTTTAGTTTGCTGTGTTAAATCCAGAGAGTGCAATCATTGGACTTGGTTATTTGGAATTTGTTGCACCCTGGTCTTTATCTTCTAAGCGAGTGGGAGTGCGCTGTTCATCTTTATTTCATATATATATGTGTGTGTGAAAAAAGAGAAAGAGAACAGCACTCCTGAGATAGAACAAAGCTAGAATAACTTCCATGCCTGTTCATTTATATTGCAACTCAGGGTGCGCGTTCTTTTAGCACACTATGCCCCTTCACAGAGAAAAAATATCCTGTAGCATATCAGTCTGATCCTGCCCAATGACAATCCAGCACCGAAATACCAGGCAATTCCTATCTGAACAATGGAAGCAACAACCCCAGACAATCGTTTCGGCCTTCTGTTGGCCTCGTCAGTGAGGTGCAGTTGTATCTCTCTAAGGGCATGTGTGTACGGGCTCCACGTCTGGCTTACCCATTACTCTTAGGGAGACCCAAGAGCAATTTACATAAATGTGAAAAAAGAGAAAGAGAACAGCACTCCTGAGATAGAACAAAAGCTAGAATAACTTCCATGCCTGTTCATTTAAATTGCAACTCAGGGTGCGCGTTCTTTTTTTATATATATATATATATATATATATATTGTACCATAAAACCCATCATATATATACAATCGTATGCAAAAGTTTAGGCACCCCTGACAATTTGCATGATTTTAATTTATAAATAATTGTGTGTTTGGATCAGCAATTTCATTTTGATCTAACAAATAACTTAAGGACACAGTAATATTTTAGTAGTGAAATGAGGTTTATTGGATTAACAGACAATATGCAATATGCATCAAAACGAAATTAGGTGCATACATTTGGGCACCCCAACAGAAATATTGCATCAATATTTAGTAGAGCCTCCTTTAGCAGAAATAACAGCATCTAGACGCTTCATATAGCCTGTAATAAGTTTCCCAGAGGTATAAAATATTTTGTAAATACCAATAAACATGGAAATTATACATATTATAAAAAAATACTTTATGATTAATTATATAAGGTCACAAAAAGAAAATCTCTCACAGACAAAAAGCTCCTATATATATGTATAAAAGCAACAAAAAATAACCAAAAGAAAAAAAAAAAACATGCAGGGTGAGATTACATATGCAGCGAAAGTTTCAGCGCAACTGCTGAAACTTATGCCACCCGTAAATTCACCTCGCACATTGTGAGAATCACATATACAATGCCGTAAATCTGATAAACTGACGAATTTCAGAAATGTGTGGAAATTACTGGAGTCGCCAGTTACATACGGCAGTTTATCAACTGCCGGCGCCAGTGGCGTCACTAGGGTTGGTGTCACCCGGTGCGGTAAGTTATGGTGTCACCCCCCCCCCCAGAAAGCAGACACACAAAAACACAGGCAAACACACATACAAACACTCAGACACACTTAAAACATACTCAGATGCACACACAAACTCTCGGAAACACACTCAGACACACACACAAAAACCCACACACAAAAACACTGAGACACACACACACACACACAAAAACTCAGACACACACATACAAAATATGTAAACTGCACTGCATTAATTATAAAGCTCATGCCTAGAGCTGCTCCCTGGCTCAGCAGAGCATCAAATGAAAGATAAACAGAGCACTCTAAAAATAAATCACTAAAGAAAAGTTTTAGGTGCAAACTATGAAAATTCTGCTCTCTGACTCTGTTCCAAGTCTGTCAGTGCACAGCCCCGGGCCGCGTGCCTATCGCTTCTTATGGCCAATCACCTCTGCACTCTGCCCACCCCCAGACCCCCGCCCGCCCTCCTACCTGTTCAGTGTGCACTTAGTGTACCGTAACCGTAATGGTCTGGTGGGCATCATACGTGGCTCCTTCACTTTAAAGACAGTGTCAAACAGTCATGCGGTCAGGTGCCAGGCATCCCCTCATGATTTGCCAGTTCCCGTTTAGAGAGACAGCACAGCAGTGAGTGACTCCACTGCTCCACATGTCACTGAGCAGTGAGCACAGATAGGCAAGCAGGTTTAGGCTAGCAGCGCAACTTTGCAAGCCCCACGGCATGCCCACAACATTCATAGCGAAATTGGGCAGGGGAGAAGCAAAGTACAAACAAGCAAAAGCAGCCGGGAAAACTATTTGTTGAAATTGCAGCACTGGCTCAAGGGGCAAACAAATTGTGTGTCTGCATCTTCCCCAGTCCCACCAATGTTCACAAATGCCAGCCCCTCTAATAAAAAAATATCTATGCATCTCAACATTGTATTTCTTTGAATTTCAATAAAATTAAAAAAAAAAAAAAAAAAAAAAAAAATTTTTTTTTTTTTTTTTGGTGTCACCCCCTGGTGGGTGTCACCCGGGTGCGGCCCGCCCCCCCCGCCCCCCCCTAGTGACGCCACTGGCCGGCGCCTAAGTGAAAAACAACAAAAATGTTTAATCACATGTAAAAATCAAACCCACCTCCAAAAAAATTAACCCAACACGTCAAAACCCCTATATCCCCCATCCCACACATCACAATTACTAATAAAATGTATTAACCTCTAAACCACCACCCCCCCACAATGCAATCTACCTATTTAAACTATTAACCCCTAATCTATCCAAACCCCACATTGCAAACTAGCTAATAAATGTATTAACCCCTAATTCACATCCCCCAAACCGCAAAGTACCTAATAAACATGTTAACCCCTAAACCACCATCCCCCACAACCGAAAGTACCTTATTAACCTATTAACCCCTAAACCACCATCCCAGCACATCTCAAACTACCTATTAACACTATTAAACCCTAATCCACCAACCCACCACAACGCAAAGTATTAATGTAATACCTAAGCCCTCTAACCTAACACCCCATAACTTAACCCTGGTTTAGGGGTTAATACTGTTAATAGGTATTTTGCAATGTGGGGTAGGCGGTTTAGGAGTTAATAGTGTTAATAGGTAGTTTTCGATTTGGGGGGTTGGCAGATTAAGGGTTAATAGTGTTGATAGGTAGTTTGTAATGTGGGGGTTGGCGGATTAGGGGTTTATAACTTTACTAGGTAGATTGTGACCTTGGGGGTTGGCGGATTAGGGGTTAATCACTTTATTAGGTACTTTGCAATGTGGGGGTTGGCGGATTAGGGGTTAATACATTTTATTAGTTATTGAGGTGGGGGGATGACAGCTGAGAGGTAAATATTTCACATGCGTTAGGTATTTGATAAGGCTTCTTGGGAGTTACGGTACTTATATACTCAGCTCAAAGCTTGCTGCGCCTGCCTATGTGCGGCGAGGTGAAAATGGAGTCAAATTTCTCCATTGTCGCCGCGGAAGTCCTTGTGCTGAATATATGATACTGACTTGCGATGCCGGTTCTATGTTAGTTTATGGGAGTGAAAACAGCAGGAGACGGGTAAAATAGACGCGCTGCACCTGTATGCGGTGCCATATATGTGCTCTCTAGATTCTCCAAAAAATTGGCAATGCCAGCTTTTGTGCCCGCCGCCGCATATGTCATCAGGCCCGTAATGAACTAGGTACTTTACATCACCTCTCTAAATCTGGCTCATTTCACTGGAGTATATTTCAATAATATTTTTAAAGGGGCAGTAAAGTGGGAAAAAAAACTTTCATGATTCAGATAGAGCCTGCAATTTAACCCCTTAGTGACCAGAGCACTTTTCCATTTTCTGTCCGTTTGGGACCAAGGCTATTTTTACATTTTTGCGGTGTTTGTGTTTAGCTGTAATTTTCTTCTTACTCATTTACTGTACCCACACATATTATATACCGTTTTTCTCGCCATTAAATGGACTTTCTAAAGATACCATTATTTTCATCATATCTTATAATTTACTATAAAAAAAATGATAAAATATGAGGAAAAATGGAAAAAAACACACTTTTTCTAACTTTGACCCCCAAAATCTGTTACATATCTAAAACCACCAAAAAACACCCATGCTAAATAGTTTCTAAATTTTGTCCTGAGTTTAGAAATACCCAATGTTTACATGTTCTTTGCTTTTTTTGCAAGTTATAGGGCCATAAATATAAGTAGCACTTTGCTATTTCCAAACCATTTTTTTCCAAAATTAGCGCTAGTTACATTAGAACACTGATATCTTTCAGGAATCCCTGAATATCCCTTGACATGTATATATTTTTTTTTTGTAGACATCCCAAAGTATTGATCTAGGCCAATTTTGGTATATTTCATACCACCATTTCACCGCCAAATGCGATCAAATACAAAAAATTGTTCACTTTTTCACAAATTTTTTCACAAACTTTAGGTTTCTCACTGAAATCATTTACAAACAGCTTGTGCAATTATGGCATAAATGGTTGTAAATTCTTCTCTGGGATCCCCTTTGTTCAGAAATAGCACACATATATGGCTTTGGCGTTGCTTTTTGGTAATTAGAAGGCCGCTAAATGCCACTGCGCACCACAAGTGTATCATGCCCAGCAGTTAAGGGGTTAATTAGGGAGCTTTTAGGGAGCTTGTAGGGTTAATTTTAGCTTTAGTGTAGTGTAGTAGACAACCCCAAGTATTGATCTAGGCACATTTTGGTATATTTCATGCCACCATTTCACCGCCAAATGCGATCAAATTAAAAAAAACGTAAAATTTTTCACAATTTTAGGTTTCTCACTGAAATCATTTACAAACAGCTTGTGCAATTATGGCACAAATGGTTGTAAATGCTTGTCTGGGATCCCCTTTGTTCAGAAATAGAAGACATATATGACTTTGGCGTTGCTTTCTGGTAATTAGAAGGCCACTAAATCCTGTTGCGCCTCACACGTGTATTATGGCTAGCAGTGAAAGGGTTAATTAGGGAGTTTGTAGTGAGCTTGCAGGGTTAATTTTAGCTTTAGTGTAGAGATCAGCCTCCCATCTGACACATCCCACCCCCTGATCCCTCCCAAACAGCTCCCTTCCCTCCCCCACCCCACAATTGTCCCCGCCATCTTAAGTACTGGCAGAAAGTCTGCCAGTACTAAAATAAAAGGGTTTTTAAAAAAAAAATGAATTTTTTTTTTAGCATATTTACATATGCTACTGTGTAGGATCCCCCCCTTAGCCCCCAACCTCCCTGATCCCCCCCAAAACCGCTCTCTAACCCTCCCCTCTGCCTTATTGGGGGCCATCTTGGGTACTGGCAGCTGTCTGCCAGTACCCAGTTTACAATAAAAAAATGCTTTTTTTTTGTTTTTTTTGTTTTTTTTCTGTAGTGTAGCTTCCCCCCCCCCCACCCCCCACCCCCCACAGACTAACCCCCACCACCTTGCTTATTGTTTGACATTTTTGTTTGACATATTTGATATATTTTTTATTTCCCATTTTCTGTAGTGTAGCGGTTCCCACCCGCTCCCTCCCCGTGCACGCGCCCGCCCCCACCCTCCCGTGCACGCGCGCGCGCCCGTGCGCGCCCCCAGCCACCCCCGCCCACGATCCCGCCCCCCTTCACATCCACATGGCCATCGATGGCCGCCACCCGCCTCCCGGTCCGGCTCCCACCCACCAACGCAGGTAGCCACCGATCTCCGGTGCAGAGAGGGCCACAGAGTGGCTCTCTCTGCACCGGATTACTTAAAAACGTTATTGCAGGATGCCTCCATATCGAGGCATCACTGCAATAACCGGAAAGCAGCTGGAAGCGAGCAGGATCGCTTCCAGCTGCTTTCCACACTGAGGACGTGCAGGGTACGTTCTCAGGCATTAACTGCCTTTTTTCTGAGGACGTACCCTGCACGTCCTCAGTCGTTAAGGGGTTAAACAACTTTAAAATGTATTTCCATTATGTAATTTGCTTCATTGTCTTTGTATCCTTTGTTTAAAAGCATATTTAGATAGATTCAGGAGCAGCAATGAAATAACTGCTGATTGGTGGCCGCATCAATACGCCTCTTGCCATTAGCTTGCTAGTTGTGTTAAGCTAGCTCCCAGTAGTGCATTGCTACTCCTTCAGCAAAATATAAAAGAACAAAACAAATTTGATTATAGAAGTGAATTGGAAAGTTATTTAAAATTATGTTTTCTATCTGAATCATAAAAAAGGGTATAATTTTTTATTAAAATTGGCTAATTTGTTTGGAATTCTTTATTTTTATAGAATGACATTTGTCTGGCGTACTTACTGATGTTATTATGTGCATGATACTTCACCTTGGCAATGTATGTGGCCCCTTTGGCATTGAACACACAGTGATGTAGGTGACCTGGCATCTGCAACTGTAGAAACAACCTGGTTTGCTCATCAAACAAAGTACATGCTACCTAAGACATTATCATATTATTACTATTATTATTATCATTTATTTGCAGAGCACCGAAAGATTCAGAAGTGCTGATATACTGACTATTTCCCATACACAAGTTTGCATCAGAACTTTGAAAATTAGAAAGTCAGACCCTAATATCCTATAACTAGGGCCTAGATAAAATTCAAGTGTCCCAAGCTGAGAAACTGAGCTTTACCCCAGTCTAGCTACCAATTCCTTTAAAACTAAAGGGAAATAATAGCGCAATAATAAAATAACTGAATGTGCTAGGGCATTATCACACTACTGAGTGCCTTGAACTATTGATGTATCCCCCACAACGTGGTTAAACACATTTGTTCCTGAGCTGCTCACCATCAATAAGAACTTCAGGAGTGTGTATGCTTCCTAATAGTTTCCAGAGGCTTCCTGGGACAGGGAGGTGTGGACTTGTGGCACTGACCCACTGGTGTAGTGTTTGGCGGGTGGATCCATGACAGGAGGAAAGATTTTGTGGTTGGAACACAGACCTCCACATGCAACAATATTAAATACCTGAGACAGTTGTGCATATGTGCGTAGCCACCAATCACAGCTCTGTGCCCAGCTTTGGAGTTTATAGGATAAAACTTTAAATCTCAATAAACTTTATTCCTGCGTAATTTTATAAACTTTGCACTGCCCTTTCATCATTTACTTTGTCTGTTTTCCATGTAATTTATACCTCTCCATTACTATAACTCAGTTAAACAGTATTCAAGATCATTTTCAAGGGGTGTGTTCTCTGCCTGCAAATAATGCACTTGTTACAGTTGTAAATGATTTTGAAACATTTGTTTTGCATGAAGATCTGTTCTTAGTCTGTGAGGCATTTCTCATGGTTATTTAACCACTTTGTTGGGTTAAAACACAAAGGAGGATGCATGCAGTAGGATAATTCTCTAGCACATTAAAGAATATAACTAACGCACTTATTAATTCCTTTAAGTAATACCCTTGTATCTGAGACAGATCACATTATGTATTACTATTGCAGACAAGCCATATACACTACAAGATCTATATAGCTCATAAACCTGACCGACCTACAAACAGACACAACAGAAAATTATTCACAATTAATTATACTACTCTGGAGCACTATATGACAGCATTTTTGCAAGAATGTTATCCATTTGCAATACCACTAGGAGCACTAGATGGTAGCACTTTTTCCTGCCATTTAGTGCTACAGACACCTACCTAGGTATCTATTCAACAAAGAATATCATGAGAACAAAGTAAATTTGATAAAAGAAGTAAATTGGAAAAATATATACAATGGTAGGATCTTTCTGAATCACAAAATAAAATGTCTGGGTTTTATATCCCTATATCCCTTTCCAGTCCTGAAAACTGAAAGAGCAAATGGCAATCTTTACAAATATGACCTTGCCACATATATGGCCCTAGTTTTCAAATTGTTATCTTATCTGTTCTGCTGGTACAATGACAGTGACATTCTACAAAAAAAGGATCAAAAATACATTACCGTACAAGTACAGTTACACTCATAATAACACTCTATAATAAAAAATATTTAAAAAAAAATATTGCACATAAAAAGTTTTAAGGGCTCAAAAATATCAGCTCTCATCTATCTATCTATCTATCTATCTATCTATCTATCTATCTATCTATCTATCTATCTATCTATCTATCATCTATCTAGCTATCTATCTATCTATCTATCTATCTATCTATCATCTATCTATCGATCTATCTATCTATCTATCTATCTATCTATCTATCTATCTATCTATCTATCTATCTATCTATCTATCTATGTGTATTTACAGACATATAAACACATATAAACACATAAATACATATGCACACATTCATAGACATATATAGAAGTGCATTGGAGCCCATTGCAGTTAAGTAGATGAAAACATGTAAAAACATTTATGCAATATTCATATTTAATAAAGTGTTTAACTGTGTATTTACTGTAAATATTTCACATTCCAATGGTCTTCACATAAGGAAATATATTAGTCCTAAAACCCGTTCACACGGGCCATTTTTTGCAGTACAGTGGTCCCACCCCTTGCGCTCTCTCCCTCCCCCTCTCTTTTGCTCTCTCTCTCCCCCTCTCTTTTGAGCTCTCTCTTCCCTCTATTTTGAGCTCTCTCTCCCCCTCTCTTTTTCGTTCTCCCTCTCCCCCTCTCTTTTGCGCTCTCTCTCTCTCCCCCCTCTCTTTTGCGCTCTCTCTCTCCCATCTCTTTTGTGCTCTCTCTCTCCCCCATCTCTTTTGCGCTCTCTCTCTCCCCATCTCTTTTGCGTTCTCTCCCCCTCTCTCTCCCCCCTCTATTTTGCGCTCTCTCCCCCCTCTTTTGCGCTCTCTCTCCCCCCTCTTTTGCGCTCTCTCTCCCCTCTCTTTTGCGCTCTCTCTTCCCCTCTCTTTTGTGCTCTATCTCCCCCCTCTCTTTTGCGCTCTCTCTCCCCCCTCTCTTTTGTGCTCTCTCTCTTTCCCTCCTCTTTTGCTCTCTCTCTCTCCCCCCTCTTTTTTGTGTGCTCTCTCCCCCCCCTCTCTTTTGCGCGCTCTCTCTCCCCCTCTCTTTTGCGCTCTCTCTCTCCCCCCACTTTTGCGCTCTCCCTCTCCCCCTCTCCTTTGCGCTCTCCCTCTCCCCCTCTCTTTTGCGCTCTCTCTCCCCCTCTGTTGCTCTCTCTCTCTCTCCCCCCTCTTTTGCTCTCTCTCTCTCCTCCATCTCTTTTGTGCTCTCTCTCCCCTTCTCTTTTGCTCTCTCTCTCTCCCCCATCTGTTTTGCGCTCTCTCCCCCCCTCTCTTTTTCTCTCTCTCTCCCCCCTCTCTTTTGTGCTCTCTCTCTCTCCCCCCTCTTTTGCTCTCTCTCTCCCCCTCTCTTTTGCGCTCTCTCTCTCCCCTCTCTTTTGCGCTCTCTCCCCCTCTCTTTTGCGCTCTCCCTCTCCCCCTCTCTTTTGCGCTCTCTCCCCCTCTCTTTTGCTCTCTCTCTCCCCCATCTCTTTTGCGCTCTCTCTCCCCCTCTCTTTTGCTCTCTCTCTCTCCCCCCTCTCTTTTATGCTCTCTCTCTCTCCCCCCTCTTTTGCTCTCTCCCCCCCTCTTTTGCTCTCTCTCTCCCCCCTCTCTTTTGCGCTCTCTCTCCCCCTCTCTTTTGCGCTCTCTCTCTCCCCCTCTCTTTTGCACTCTCTCTCTCCCCCTCTCTTTTGCACTCTCTCCCCCTCTTTTGCGCTCTCCCTCTCCCCCTCTCTTTTGCGCTCTCTCCCCCCTCTCTTTTGCGCTCTCTCTCCCCCTCTCTTTTGCTCTCTCTCTCCACCATCTCTTTTGCGCTCTCTCTCCCCCTCAATTTTGCTCTCTCTCTCCCCCATCTATTTTGCGCTCTCTCTCCCCTCTCTTTTGCTCTCTCTCTCCCCCATCTCTTTTGCGCTCTCTCCCCCCTCTCTTTTGCTCTCTCTCTCTCCCCCCTCTCTTTTGTGCTCTCTCCCCCCCTCTTTTGCTCTCTCCCCCCTCTTTTGCTCTCTCTCTCTCCCCCTCTCTTTTGCGCTCTCTCTCTCGCACTCTCTTTTGCGCTCTCTCTCTCCCCCTCTCTTTTGCGCTCTCTCTCTCTCCCTCTCTTTTGCGCTCTCTCTCTCTCCCCCTCTCTTTTGCGCTCTCTCCCCCCTCTCTTCGTGCTCTCTCCCCCCTCTCTTTTGCTCTCTCTCTCTCCCCCATCTCTTTTGTGCTCTCTCTCTCCATCTCTTTTGCGCTCTCTCTCCCCCTCTCTTTTGAGTTCTCCCTCCCCCCTACTCTCTCTCTCCCCCCTCCTCTCTCTCTACCCCCTCTACTCTCTCTCTCCCCCCCTGCTTTCTCTCTCTCCCCTCCTCTCTCTCTCTCCCCCTCTCTCTCCCCTCCTCTCCTCTATCCCCCCTCTCCTCTCTCCCCCTCTCCCCTCTTCTCTCTCTCCCCTCCTCTCTCTCTATCTCTCCCCCTCTCTATCTCTCAATCATGCCCGGCCACGCCCTTTCACACCCGGCCTCGCCCCCTTCACAGCCATTTGCGCCAGCCACGCCCCCTCTCACACCCGACCACGCCCACTTCTGCTGCAGATCAGCTAGGGAGTAGGACTCAAAGGCCAGGTGTGTTTGTCCTTGTGCTGTCTCTACTGCGCATGATATATATATATATAATCTCCGACAAAAGCAGGCACTCGCTGGATTTAAGCAAATCATTTTTTTTTTTAAATCCATACAAAAATGTGATGTTTCGGGGTTTTACCCCTGTCCTAAGACCTTTAGCTTTATATGTAATATTTAGCTGTGATGTAGATGCACTCTCCCTAATCGTCTCCAACTGACAGGGTGCTATAAAGGTTGATAATAGCAGACTGTATAAAGCACTCACTGGACTTCAGTCGTCTCAAAGCAAACCAATCTTTATTGTTGTGATGTTTCGGGATAAAAACCATATTTGACTGTATGGCCAGATTCTAAAAAGTGGCGTGCCACTGGTTGTTCTGTTTTTCCGGTTCGTATTGCTGCATGTATGCTTGAGTGATGGTTTGCTAATCTGGTTCTCGCATCATCTATAGTCTTACCTACATAAAACTTTTCACAAGAACAATTGAGTAGGTAGATGATGAATTGTGTAGTGCATGTAAGAAAAAACTTGATCTTGTATTTTTTGGTCCGATTCGGATGATGAATAGTCGTACCTGCCAGTATGCTGTTGCAGGTCACACAACTTGTGCATCTGAAGCACCCTTGTTTTTAGATAGTAAATAGTTTGTAGATAGTCTTTATAGATGGCTCATTGCAGCATTAGGACATAGATATTGAATCTTACACACCAATGCTGTTTTTAGTATGACAGCTGGGCTGATACTATATGTGAGCCACGGCATGTTCTATTATTGTTTCCGACAGGTACGCCCAACGGGGTGGTTCTGTTTATTCCCTTAACCTATCACAAAGGAATATGCAGGTGACACACATATTGAGTGGGCGGGGTTAATGAAGTTGACAGCTCTCGCTGTTATAGGGTGGTAATAAACGCCCAGCAGATGTCTAGCTGATGGCTCCTATTAGGGCTTGTAGATGTTACTGGCAGACGATTTGTTGCATTGCGGCAGTCAAAATAAACGGCTGCTCAAGCTTTCTAATTTAAAGTTTTTAATACAGAGTATATTTAGGAGATATTGGTTGGGCAATTTAATACACTATATTTATATATGAACACAATAGGATTTTTTTTACATTAAAGAGGATTCACATCATGTGTGAAAAGTAATATTGTGTTTTTTAATACACCTGTTGCTATAGTGACAAGGTTGGTTTGCAAGTTTGCACACGGCAATCTGAGATTTTGCACACGCTATGTGTGGATTGGTTCAATCACTAGGGGTGGGTTCATTAGGCCTATATAAGTTTGTTTTGTACACTGATTAATTGTCAGAAGAAGGGATTGTTTTTATCCCAAAACGTCACAACAGTAAAGATGGGTTTGCTTTGAGATGACTGAAGTCAAGTGAGTGCTTTATACAGTCTGATATATACATATATATATATATATATATATATATATATATGTATATATATATATATATATATATGTATATATATATATATATATGTGTATATATATATATATATATATATATATATATATATATATATATATATATATATATATATATATGTATATATATATATATATATATATTTTTTTTTTTTTTGTACCAAAAAAACAAAAACATCAGATATATATACAAATTGGGCCTAGGCAAATTTTGTTGTTTAGTGCATATATTTCGCCATTGACTATATACACAGTGATCGTTCATAGAGCCAGTATGCTTGAACTTTATCCACAATGAATCCCGAAACTGGTACATTTGAATTAGGTCAGCTGTGATTCAATTCATATGTGCTCCTTTTACTCTCACCTTACGCAGCGGGGCATGCAAATTCCAAACTTGTAGGAGTTCGGACTGAAAGAATTCAGCTGCAGAGTCTATATCTGGGATTAGGTTTAATCTGTACCAGTGGAGGTTCTTGATGTAATTTAGAAATGATTGAAGATTACATTTTTTGAAGGACCTGGTGATTTTAACCTTGGGAGAGGATTTAGTAGCTTTTATTTTGTGCATGCAGTATACTAAGCAGTGGTCACTGAAACTGTTTGGGAGAACATCTGCCTCCTGAATTCGGTCAGGAGAAGTGGAGAGAATCCAATCGAGCAGGGTGTGGTTATGGCTTTTAATGTTTATGCGAGTTGGGGAGGTGATTAATTGCTTTAGCAGCAAAGTCTTAAACAGCGAGAAAGAACTATTATTTTTAGGATTCAGCCAATAAATATTAAAATCTCCAAAGACCAAATTTTCACTTTTTGGGTTTTGAGCTATGGTTTCACTAAGGAGATGGGCTATGTCAGAAAGGGAATGCACAGGGGAGCTAGGTGGGCGGTAAATTCCTGCAACAATGATTGATTTACTGCACTGGATCTCAATTGTGCCAGAAAGGAAATCAAAGTGGCAGAAGAGCTACATTTTTGTAAGGGGGTGTACTTTATGGAATAGGGATAGATGGATAGAGGGCTAGAGGGATAGATGGATAGAAATAGAGGGATAGAGATAGAGGGATGGAGATAGAGAGAGAGAGATAGAGAGAGAGAGAGAGAGAGAGAGAGAGAGAGAGAGATAGAAATAGGGGGATAAAAGGAGGGGTCGGGAACAGGTGGGACTGTTGCACTGCAGAACAAAAAAATGTTGAGAGCGACAGGGAGGGCGAAGGAGGGAGGGGGTGTCAAGGAGAGGGGATCCAAGTGGATGGGGGATCAGAGGGTATGGCAAGGTTCTTGGAGGGAGAGGTGGCTAAATGAGGGAGGGGGAGGAAGTTGGGCAGCTACATACCTGGCCTTACAGGGACATTAAACACTAATGGCTAGATTTAGAGTTTGGTGGCCAAAGGGGTGCGTTAGCTACGCGTGCTTTTTTCCCCCCGCACCTTTTAAATACAGCTGGTATTTAGAGTTCACAGAATGGCTGGGTTTTCAGTGCGTTAGGCTCCAAAAAGGGAGCGTAGAGCATAATTTAACGCCACTGCAACTCTAGATACCAGCGGTGCTTACGGACGCGGCCAGCTTCAAAAACGTGCTCGTGCACGATATCCCCATAGAAAACAATGGGGCAGTTTGAGCTGAAAAAAAAACCTAACACCTGCAAAAAAGCAGCGTTCAGCTCCTAACGCAGACCCATTGTTTTCTATGGGGAAACACTTCCTACGTCTGCACCTAACACTCTAACATGTACCCCGAGTCTAAAGACCCCTAACCTTACACTTATTAACCCCTATTCTGCCGCTCCCGCTATCGCTGACCCCTGCATATTTTTTTTAACCCCTAATCTGCCGCTCCGTAAACCGCCGCTACCTACATTATCCCTATGTACCCCTAATCTGCTGCCCCTAACACCGCCAACCCCTATATTATATTTATTAACCCCTAATCTGCCCCCCACAACGTCGCCTCCACCTGCCTACACTTATTAACCCCTAATCTGCCGAGCGGACCGCACCGCTACTATAATAAAGTTATTAACCCCTAATCCGCCTCACTCCCGCCTCAATAACCCTATAATAAATAGTATTAACCCCTAATCTGCCCTCCCTAACATCGCCGACACCTAACTTAAATTATTAACCCCTAATCTGCCGACCGAATCTCGCCGCTACTGTAATAAATGGATTAACCCCTAAAGCTAAGTCTAACCCTAACACTAACACCCCCCTAAGTTAAATATAATTTTTATCTAACGAAATAAATTAACTCTTATTAAATAAATTATTCCTATTTAAAACTAAATACTTACCTGTAAAATAAACCCTAATATAGCTACAATATAAATTATAATTATATTATAGCTATTTTAGGATTAATGTTCCGATCAGCCAATAGAATGCGAGCTCAATCTGATTGGCTGATTGGATCAGCCAATCGGATTGAACTTGATTCTGATTGGCTGATTCCATCAGCCAATCAGAATTTTCCTACCTTAATTCCAATTGGCTGATAGAATCCTATCAGCCAATCGGAATTCGAGGGACGCCATCTTGGATGACGTCATTTAAAGGAACCATCATTCGGCTAGTAGGCGTCGCTTGAAGAGGTTGGATCCGCGTCGGCTGGGAAGAAGATGGCTCTGCTCCGCTCTGGAAGAAAGAAGATTGAAGATGCAGCTTGATAGAAGACTTCATCCCGATGATGGACTTCCGACTTCAGCCCGATGATCAATTTCTTCAGCCGCCGCTTGGATCCAGACTTCAGCCCGAGGATGGACGTCACTCTTCAGCCCCCCGCTTGGGCTTGGATCAAGACTTCGAACCCTCTTCTGGACAGATCGGGACCCGGTGAGGTGAAGACAAGGTAGGGAGATCTTCAGGGGCTTAGTGTTAGGTTTATTTAAGGGGGGTTTGGGTTAGATTAGGGGTATGTGGGTGGTGGGTTGTAATGTTGGGGGGGGGTATTGTATGTTTTTTTTACAGGCAAAAGAGCTGAATTCTTTGGGGCATGCCCCGCAAATGGCCCTTTTCAGGGCTGGTAAGGTAAAAGAGCTTTGAACTTTTTTAATTTAGAATAGGGTAGGGCATTTTTTATTTTGGGGGGCTTTGTTATTTTATTAGGGGGCTTAGAGTAGGTGTAATTAGTTTAAAATTGTTGTAATATTTTTCTAATGTTTGTAAATATTTTTTAATTTTTTGTAACTTAGTTCTTTTTTATTTTTTGTACTTTAGTTAGTTTATTTAATTAATTTATTTGTAGGTATTTTATTTAATTAATTTATTGATAGTGTAGTTTTAGGTTTAATTGTAGATAATTGTAGGCATTTTATTTTATTAATTTATTGATAGTGTAGTGTTAGGTTTAATTGTAGATAATTGTAGGTATTGTATTTAATTAATTTATTGATAGTGTAGTGTTAGGTTTAATTGTAACTTAGGTTAGGATTTATTTTACAGGTAATGTAATTATTATATATATGTATATTATTGTAATTATTTTAACTATTTTAGCTATAGCTATTGTACCTGGTTAAAATAAATACAAAGTTGCCTGTAAAATAAATATTAATCCTAAAATAGCTATAATATAATTATAATTTATATTGTAGCTATATTAGGGTTTATTTTACAGGTAAGTATTTAGCTTTAAATAGGAATAATTTATTTAATAAGAGTTCATTTATTTTGTTAGATAAAAATTATATTTAACTTAGGGGGGTGTTAGGGTTAGGGTTAGAATCAGCTTTAGGGGTTAAAAATGTATTAGAATAGCGGTGAGCTCCAGTCGGCAGATTAGGGGTTAATGTTTGAAGTTAGGTGTCGGCGATGTTAGGGAGTGCAGATTAGGGGTTAATACTATTTATTATAGGGTTATTGAGGCGGGAGTGAGGCGGATTAGGGGTTAATAACTTTATTATAACAGCGGCGTGGTCCGGTCGGCAGATTAGGGGTTAATAAGTGTAGGCAGGTGGAGGCGACGTTGAGGGGGGCAGATTAGGGGTTAATAAATATAATATAGGGGTCGGCAATATTAGGGGCAGCAGATTAGGGGTACATAGGGATAATTTAGCTGGCGGCGGTGTACGGAGCGGCAGATTAGGGGTTAAAAAATTTAATAGAGTGGCGGCGATGTGGGGGGACCTCGGTTTAGGGGTACATAGGTAGTTTATGGGTGTTAGTGTACTTTAGAGCACAGTAGTTAAGAGCTTTATAAACCGGCGTTAGCCCAGAAAGCTCTTAACTATTGACTTTTTTCTGCGGCTGGAGTTTTGTCGTTAGATTTCTAACGCTCACTTCAGCCATGACTCTAAATACCGGCGTTAGAAAGATCCCATTGAAAAGATAGGATACGCAATTGACGTAAGGGGATCTGCGGTATGGAAAAGTTGTGGCTGGAAAGTGAGCGTTAGACCCTTTAATGACTGGCTCCAAATACCAGAGGGCGGTAAAAACCAGCGTTAGGACCCTCTAACGCTGGTTTTGACGGCTACCGCCCAACTCTAAATCTAGGCCTAAATAAATTATAGATAGAATGATGCATTCAAAGAAAAGATTAGTCTGAGAATAACATGTAGATGTATTAGTTAAAGTTTCATTAGTTATATAAATAGTGACAAAATAAGTGTAAAGTATTAGTGTCTATAAAACAATGGGAGCTGCCATGTTGTAACTTAGGTTACCTTCTCTGCTGTGGCCAATTAGGGACAGTTATAAAAATGTCACTAGAGTCCGCAGCCAATGGCTATGTGGAATATAACAGTGTTCTGCACTTCCATTTCTAACAGGAACTGAAAAACTCCTAATTTCAGAAAGGAATTGCCAGAAAACAGGACAAAATACATAATGAAAGAATATTGCAGAGTTTTCTTTGTATATATGGTTTATCATTTTATATTATCACCTCAAAGTGTTTAATGTTCCTTTAAGGATGAGTGTGTGCTCAAGATAAAAGTGCAAACGTTCACAATGACCTCCTAAGAGGTATATTTCTTTCCTTACACTTTTTGGCCCGTGTACATGGGCTTTAACACTAGAAAATAATTCCTCACATGCAATCTTCATAGTGCTTTATGTTTTGTTTGCAAACTAAAGCTATGTACACAAAATGCACTGAAATGGATATTTAATTGCACAGAGCTGTAAATAAATAAAATAATTAATTTAATTAATGACTTTATTACTTAATTGAATACATATGTAACAGAGCAGAGAGCAACTTTATTACAACCTTGGCCAACATGTTTTAGCAAACTTTCTTGCTAATCTATTCAGTTGCATTGATGTTCAACTGTCCCCATATCCTGTTTTCAGACCACAGTGCTCTCACTATACAACATATCTATCATGTTTATTTGTGTATCATATTCTGAATGTTTGTTCTAAATGTGTTACCTGCTAACCATAGTTTGAAGAAGGTACCTCTGTGTCCTGGAAATTTTCAATGAAAAACTAACTCGTAAGCATTAAATTGACAGTCTGCATCTTGGTCATCTTAAAGTCTTAATTTAGATTACTTTCAGAAAAAATACACACATATTCTGTAAATATACTGTATAATTTTATTCGAAAAAGATCATCTGGTCTGAATAAACTGCCTGATTCTGGAAATGTTTCCCTGTCTGTGAGTATTCTGCATTTTGCACACAAAACTCGGCTAGCACATATACTGTATGTGAATTTCTATTTCTAGTACGGCACAAAACTTCAGTTCAGAAGAAAAAACGAGATCTTTTAATCAGTCTGAGCAGCTTGATTACACAATATAGAACCCCAGAACCTGCAAAACAGACTTAATTTAGATTAAGCTGTAATTATCCTCCTGCACCTGATAATTACAGATGCATAAAAATAATGCCCAAAAATGTAACATATATGTCATAAAATTCAAATGATTATTCAAAATAATAAAAAGGAAGACACATTTAAAAATTGAAAAATGGAAAGAAACAGAGGGGCGCCTCATGTGTAGTATCATCAGATGAAAGTACAATGTAAACAACAATAAGGCCAAATGAGTACTCACATACTCCAGAAGCACACCTATGTGCTAGTAGGGACAGGCTGCAGATTTATGAAGGTGTAACAGCTCACCCATCAAACAGTGCTGTGGTGCTGAAAATGGAGTAAAAGACACAGAGAGAAAGCACTACATGTGCAGACCATTAAAGGTATAACCAGCAGTATTTTCTTAGTGATACAGATGGGTACTCACATGCTCCAAAAGCACACTTATGTGCTGGTAGGGACAGGCTGCAACTTTTAGGCAGGTGTAACAGCTCACCCCAAATATGGTCTCTTGATGTTGTGAGAGCAGTAGTCCAAGTAAACTGCTCCAGGTTTCGGGAAAACTTCTTGTATATCAACAGAGGCAATAAGTAGGTAGGTAGAGAGATCCACTCAAATGTATTTATAATAAAATACAAATATTTATCAAAAACAGAAATAAAAAGCAAACAACAGTTGTTGTAATGAGTGGATAAAAGGGTTAACAATATTACCCCAATATTGCAACGCGTTTCTCGGTTTCTAACCGCTTCATCAGGCATAAAAATGACTCTCATTCCTACCTCTGCCTTAAATAACAAACTAACAAACATTCACCTCCCTTCAAAGGGGTGTGTACTCTAATTGATACCTAACACCTGTCTAGTATAACAAGAATACCTAATTGGTGCACCTTGCAAAGGGTAACAACACCTTAATAAAATAAGATCTCTATACTAATTATAACCAACTAAAAACATTGAACATATATCTATATGCAAAATTCAAGTTAACCACCTATGCGTAACTTGAATTTTGCATATAGATATATGTTCAATGACACACTCAGGGTGATCATTTGCAATTGGGGATAGGTTTTGCGTATAGGTTAGCATCGATAGTAAGATCACCGGTAGTATCCTGTTTCAAGTTGAGGGCTCATATCCCTTTGAGAGAGCAGGTTTAAGAAAGCAGCTCGATTAGTCACATTGTCAGCACATTTAATATTGGGATGGATAATATGTATTGAATGGATAAAAACACACCCTCACATTGTGAGATTACCATTGGTTAAGGGGGATTTATTTTCCACTACAACTGTATGACTCCAACCAATGGTATTATACACAACCTGTGACGATATATGGGAACCAAAAAGAACTTAACATTAGCCGAAACACGGAAATGAATTGTTTTCTATATGTTTTGGATACATCTGATCACCACATAAATTTTGTGCCATTCATGTTAGCGAACATATGCTTTACCGTTATGTTTACCAACATAAAATGCAGATTTTGATTATTTCCACTGAAAATTAACACCAAAAGGGGAGTTTATCTTTCTGCATTATTAACATCGTAGGCCAGTATAAAACTTTCTTTTTTTGTTATATATGTAAGCATAACTGCTAAATGTAGGATTACCCAATGACTGTTTTTAGTTGGTTATAATAAGTATAGAGATCTTATTTTATTAAGGTGTTGTTACCCTTTGCAAGGTGCACCAATTAGGGATTCTTGTTATACTAGACAGGTGTTAGGTATCAATTAGAGTACACACCCCTTTGAAGGGAGGTGAATGTTTGTTAGTTTGTTATTTAAGGCAGAGGTAGGAATGAGAGTCATTTTTATGCCTGATGAAACGGTTAGAAACCGAGAAACGCGTTGCAATATTGGGGTAATATTGTTAACCCTTTTATCCACTCATTACAACAACTGTTATGTTGTTTGCTTTTTATTTCTGTTTTTAATAAATATTTGTATTTTATTATAAATACGTTTGAGTGGATCTCTCTACCTACCTACTTATTGCCTCTGTTGATATACAAGAAGTTTTCCTGAAACCTGGTGCAGTTTACTTGGAATACTGCTCTCACAACATCAAGAGACCATATTTGGGGTGAGCTGTTACACCTGCCTAAAAGTTGCAGCCTGTCCCAACCAGCACATAAGTGTGCTTTTGGAGCATGTGAGTACCCATCTGTATCACTAAGAAAATACTGCTGGTTATACCTTTAATGGTCTGCACATGTAGTGCTTTCTCTCTGTGTCTTTTACTCCATTTTCAGCACCACAGCACTGTTTGATGGGTGAGCTGTTACACCTTCATAAATCTGCAGCCTGTCCCTACTAGCACATAGGCATGCTTCTGGAGTATGTGAATACATTGTACTTTCATCTGATGATACTACACATGAGGCGCCCCTCTGTTTCTTTCCATTTTTTGTAGTTGTACCCGGACCAGTCGGCGAGGAGGAGGCAGCCATCACAAGAACAAATCTTATACTTTGTAAGGGACACTTTTTTGTCATTCCTTTTATTTTAAAAGGGAATTGATCTATTAAGATACCACCAATGTTTGTGAATTGTTTTGTATTATCTATATATAGATGTTTATGATTGCGTTGTTATATCTCTAGCGCTCCCTTATTTGTTATTAGGATGCATTTAAAAATTGGTAATAAACTCTCTGTATAGTGATTATCTAAGGAATCTACAGGCCAGTAACGTATATTACGAGTTGTGTCGGTATTTCTATACCGCAAACATTTTAGCCTGTAACGCAACGTCCATTCCGCAGTCAAATAAAATATGTTTTTGAGTGGGATTTTCATAGCGCCGGTATTACAGGTTGTACGGTCCGGCTAAAATGCTTGCATTACAGCCTATACCGACACGATCCATACCGCCATCTGAGAACAGTAGTTATGAGTTTTTTTTTTGCGCAACAAAAATGATTCACAAAACTCATAACTAAACTGTTACAAAGTACACTAACACCCATAAACTACTCATTAACTGCTAAACCACCACCCTCCCGCATCGCAAACACTATTTAAAAAGTTTTAACCCCTAATCTGCCACCCACCCACATTGCGACTATTAAATAAACCTAATAATCCCCCAATCCCCCCTCGACATTGCTGACACTAAATAATCCTATTAACCCCTAATCCACTGCTCCCCGACATCGCCTCCACTATAATAAAGTTATTCACCCCTATTCCGCCGCTCCCCGACATAGCCGACACTATAATAAAGTTATTAACCCCTATTCCGCCGCTCCTCGACATCACCAACACTATAATAAAGCTATTAACCCCTAATCCGCCACTCCTCGTCATTGCCAACACTATAATAAAGTTATTAACCCTAAACCTCCGGCCTCTCACATCGCTGCCACTAAATAAACCTATTAACCCCTAAACCTCCGGTCCCCACATCGCCGCTACTAAATAAACCTATTAACCCCAAAACTGCCAGACCCCCACATCGCAAAACACTAAATTAAACTATTAACCCCTAAACCTAACACCCCCCTAACTTTAAATTAAAATTACAATATAACTATCTTATAAATTAACCTAACATAACTATTCTAATAAAATTAAAAAACTTCCAATTAAAAAATCTAAATTACAAATTTAAAAAACCTAACACTACAAAAACAATTAAAAAATCAAAAATTACAAAAAATAATAAATAAAAATTAAGAAAATAAAAAAACACTAAGCTTACAAAAAATAATAAATTAAATGATCAAAAATAAAAACAATTGGATACTGTATCTACTGTATATAAATCTTTCATATGCAGAGGATTGTTTACCTCTGATGCGCGTTATAAGCTCTACTGTTAAGCGAAATAAAAACTTGAAAATGCAAGCTCTGAATCTGGAACATGGAATATAACATAATGAAGATTTGGACTAGATCTCTTATAATTATTCGGTGTTCCCATCTTGTCATACGAGGACAATGAAACAATATATATTTACTGGACAATACATTTAACCATAGATCAGCAATCAATGTAAAAGAAATGACAGCGTTGTATTGCAGAATGTTTTTGAATAAGCATTGTTTGTCACATGTTTTACTCCTTTAATAAAGATTGTTTAAAAAACAATTACAAAAAAACAAAAAAACTAAACAATTACACCTAATCTAATAGCCCTATAAAAATAAAAAGCCCCCCCAAATAAAAACGCACCCTAGCCTACAATAAACTACCAATAGCCCTTTAAAGGGCCTTTTGTAGGGCATTGCCCTAAGTTAAACAGCTCTTTTACCTGTAAAAAAATACTAAGTTCCCCCAACAGTAAAACCCACCACCCAACCAACCCCCAAAATAAAAAAAACCTATGCTACCCATTGCCCCTAAAGGGGCATTTGTATGGGCATTGCCCTTAAAATGTCATTCCGCTCTTTTAAAAAAGCCCAAAGCCCTAATATAAAAAAAAAAAACACACCCAAAAAATGAAGAAAAAAAAAAAAACCTAACACTAACCCCAGAATATCTACTCACGGTTCCTGAAATATGGACATTCATCCCCATCGAAGTGGCGAGAAGTCTTCATAAAGGTGGCGATATCTTCATCCATTCTGGGGGCGTCTTCTATGTTCATCCTGGCGGCGCGGAGAAGAGCCATCCTGGAAGCCTAAGACATCCTGCACGGAGCGTCCTCTTCATACGGTCACCGCTGTACACTGAAGTTGAATGTAAGGTAGCCATTTCAAAATGGTGTGCCTTGCATTCCTATTGGCTGATTTGGCTCTTTAAATTCAAATCAGCCAATAGGATGAGAGCTTCTGAAATCCTATTGGCTGTTTAAAACAGCCAATAGGATTTCAGAAGCTCTCATCCTATTGGCTGTTCAAATCAACCAATAGGATTTGAGAAGTTTTCATCCAGGCAGGGACACCTGTAGCTCTCCTATTGTCACGACCTTATAAAAAATATCAAGTTGTTCTAGAGAATAAGAAAAACTTCAAATTAGACCACAGCTGCTGAGATGTAATTTTATATTTATATGTGGCTTAGGATCATTTGGGAAGCACATAATTTACCTAATAGATAAAGTGGGTCCCAGTTATACTCCTAAGCAGTTGTTATAAGTTTCAGGAATGATAAGGAAAAATGCTTATAACTGTCACCTGAGAGTGTTCACAGAAATACAGCTAAGCTACTGTTACTGAAACCAGCGTGGTAAAATGACAGAAGTTGAGGAGAATGTTAATTAAGCTGAGGTACAATTACTAAGTATCAACTGAAAAACACTTGTGAAACTGAAAATTAACATAGTATCCCTTTTCGGATAAGCTGAGAAGAAAATACACTATAGTGCTTTACAAATAATTAAGCAGTGGTATTGAGTGTAATACTTAAGTATGGATAGTTGCAGATATTATGTATAGTTCGTAGACTTAAAGTAGGTTACCTTCAAAATAAGCCAGATGGTTAGGGTTCAGATTTAGGTATAACTCCTAATACCCAGTTAAGAGGTCCGGTAACGATGAGCAGAAAGGCATTAGCCTGGATTGTCCGTTTCGTTGGCGTGTGACGTCACCGCGGATTGATCTAGTAGATCCGGCCGGAGTTGTAGTTGATATCGTAGGTGCTGGAATTGCCGAGTTGCGGCTAAGCGGATTTAATGAATTAAAAGGTCATGTTGGTTTGAGCTGTAACTCACATAGGTGATAACTATAGGTAATTTGAGGAGCGTGGAATTAAGGTGTACTTCAATACCAAGCAATTTGCTAAGAGACTGATAGACCTTTATAGGAAACAGGAAGTGGGTAGGTCTGGAATTAAAGGGACAGCAGCTCAATGAACTGGTAAGCAAGTGATCCTTAAAGGGAATCCTGACACCTATTGACTGATTTGAACAGCCAATAGGATTCCAGTAGCTCTCATCCTATTGACTAATTTGAATTTCAAATCTGCCAAGAGGAATGCAAGAGACGCTATTTTGAAAAGGCTCCCTTGCATTGGAGATTTAGTATACGGCGGCGACTGTATGAAGAGGACGCTCCGCGCTGGATGTCTTGAAGGATGGACCCGCTCCACACCACCGGGATGAAGATAGAATACTCCGCCGGGATGAAGATAGAAGATGCCGCTGCCTGGATGGATGAAGACCTCGCCGCCTGAATGAAGACTTTTCGCCACCTGGATGTCCGGACTTCAGAAACTGTAAGTTGATCATCGGGGGTTAGTGTCAGGTTTTTTTTTACTTTTTTGGGTTTTTTTTTTTTTAGATTAGGGTTTGGTCTTTTTTAAAAGCGCTAAATGTCCTTTTAAGGGCAATGCAAAAAAAGTAAATGCCCTTTTCAGAGCAATGGGTAGCTTAGGTTTTTGTTAGAGTTAGGTTTTTTTATTTTGGGGGTTGGTTGGTTGGGTGGTGGGTTTTACAGTTGGGGGGACTTTGTATTTTTTTCAGGTAAAAAAGCTGATTTCTTTAGGGCAATGCCCTATAAAAGGCCCTTTTAAGGGCTATTGGTAGTTTATTGTAGGCTAGGGGAGTTATTTTGGGGGGCTTTTTTATTTTTATAGGGCTATTAGATTAGGTTAAATTGTTTTTATTTTGGATAATTTCGCTTGTTATTTTTTGTAATTAAGTGTTTGTTATTTTTTGTAATTTAGTGTTTGTTATTTTTTTTGTAATTTAGTATTTTTTATTTTTTGTAATTTTAGATTATTTTTTTTTAGTAGTGTTAGTTTTTTTTCCCTGTGTAATATAGTTTATTTAATTGGTATTTTTTTTTTAATTTTAGTATAATAATTATGTTAGGTTAATTGCTAGTTTAAACATTTTTTTTTTATTTCACAGGTAAGTTTTTATTTATTTTAAGATAGGGATATTGTAATTTCAATATAAAGTTAGGGGGTGATAGGTTTAGGGGTTAATAGTTAAATTTAGTTTTTTACGATGTGGGGGGCTGGTGGTTTAGGGGTTAATAGGTTTATTTAGTGGCGGTGATGTGGGAGGCCAGAGGTTTAGGAGTTAATAACTTTATTTAGTGGCAGCAGTGTCGGTGAATGGCAGAATAGAGGTTAATAGCTTTATTATAGTATCAGCGATGTTGGGGTGCAAGGGAATAGGGGTTAATAACTTTATTATAGTGGCGGCGATGTCGGGGAGCGGCGGAATAGGGGTTAATAACTTTTATTAGTGGCGCAATGTTGGGAGCGGAAGATTAGGGGTGAATAACTTTATTTCGGTAGGGGGAGAGAGATAGGGGGCGCCCTTAGTGAACCAGACTATGTTTAATACAGCAAATATAGCAGTAGGTGAGATACCTTTAGATAATGTACTGATATCTCCTAGGAGTTATCTCAATCTCAAATAGATGGTATATACCACAATGAGTGAATATAAAGTATCACAATTTTATAGATAATAACCTATAATAGTGTGTCATCAGAGGAATATTAATAACAGATGAATGGGTGATATATAGACCAATGATACAGTAATGTGGATAATATCTTATAATAATGTATCAGTGGAGGTATTAGTCACATTTAAATAGGTGATATATAAACCAGTGTAATGCAATGGTTCTAATAGAAGTTGACAGAGAACAGGTAATAATCAATATACAAACAGAGAATTGCTAAATATTTGCAATAAATGTTTACAATATATGTGGTGATAATATATTGATTTGGTAACAAGTAAAAATAAATAAAGAAAAAGTCCCAAGCCATATGATAAATGATGGTATCACATATGTAATGGATGATTCGGGTCAAGGAAGCTGTCTGTGTGAGGATCAAGGCCCAGATCCTGAATCAAATATCTGCAGAGAACACAAAAGAACAGAAGCGCCACATGGCCCAATACTGTTTGACAAATAAAGACAAGTATCAGTGCAATGACACACTCAAATTTGGTGAGCCATTTATCCAATGTAGTGTAAGTTTTATATATATATATATATATATATATATATATATATATATATATATATATATATATATATATATATATATATATATATATATATATATATATATATATACACACACATATGTTGTTAATATAATCTGGGTATGGAGAATATTAACTTATATGGAGATTGTCACATCATTTCCACATGTCTGTAAGTAACTTTCTTTGTTCCCAAGTAAGATGTGTATTTATATGGTTCAGGGCCCAGGGTAATTAACACTTGTATGCAAAGTGGTTGCCTTTCCTGTAAGTCTTAGACTCTTGGGCTTCAAAGGTTGGTCTCAGACTGGGCGGCTGTGGTTCCTGCATTGGGTCATTATCTATTTGGACTTTTATTAAGGCAATAATTTAAATTATAGATTTTGATCTGAGGAAAGGTATTGAATATAGACTCTTTGTAGTTTGGAACAAATGTTTTTTTTAACAGAAGTCCTGTTAAATGAAACCCTGAACAGCAGGAGGTCTGAATAAACATTTTTTTTTTCTGTGCAGTGAAACTTACAGTAATAATTTGATACCATTAGCTTCATATATGATATCTATTTCAATATATATATATATATATATATATATATATATATATATATATATATATATATATATATATATATATATATTTGTGCACATAGCTTCCAATGATATCTCACTTTTACTTGACAATATCTAGATTTCAGCAAAGCAATTGACACCATCCCACACAACAAACTGATTCATAAACTGTATCTCCTTGGTCTAAACTCAAGAATTGTGTCTTAGTAAATGGAGATATCAGCAAAGAGCTACAGGGGAAAGTATGTCTATTTGCAGATTATACAAAAATGTGCAATAGAGTAGATGTTCCAGGGGGTAGACAAAAGGAGAAGTGATATACAATAATTGGAGATTGGACAAATGACTGGGATCTAAAGTACACTGCAAAGTGTAAAATTATGGCTCTTATCTGTTTCTGTGTTTTTATGTTACAGAAATGTCTATATCTTGGCTCATGTTTGGAGCATTGTCAAGGATTGGGGGCCCATGTGCAGAAGGGATTTCAGGAATAATAGCGTTGTAAGCACTAAAAGTGGCAAAGTGACTGGCTTCCCTGTGTATTACCCCATTTAAGCACAATTTTAAACAACTGTGTAATGCTGCAAGGTATGTATGTGATATTAAGATGATAACTGAGAAAGTAATTGGGTCCATGCTGAAGGTATTATAATCCTTCTAAATCCTTTCTTAGAAAATGTGACTTTAAAATGCATCTTTTAAAATACCTCGTGACATACCTCATATTTAGTCTTAAAATACTCAGATTAAATAATATTAAATGATCCTATACATATTGGACATATTTGTTGGCTGAGGCAAGAAATAGTGAGTATACTAAATATTCATTTAAAAAAATGAAAAGATATACAGTAAGCTGTTAGCACTCTGATAATGAAAATGCATTTCTAGTTGTCTGCTGCCCCCTAGTGGACTAAAACTGGTATGACAGCTAAACAAATTGACTGTTAAAACCCATGCATTTCCAGTAAGCCAATGAGAGGTTCAGCTCTGAAGGGCCTATCAGAGACAAGCTTTGGTGTTGCGTATTCAAAAGGTTCACCAATGATTAGAATGAAAAAAGGTGGGATTTATCAAGTGATATATTCTCTTGCACTGGAATAGAAAGAGTTCTCTTTGCTGGAATTTTGACTGACTCACAACTGCTGCCTTTGAAACACAGTCTCTACAGAAAGCAGCATTGGGCCTAAACCTTTTATTCTCTGAATTGCATATATCTCTTCATATGATGGTGAATGGATGTATCTGAAAAAGCTGAACTCTCATCTGGTTATGTGGTGAGGTATACAGTTGTTCTATATTTTAAATATTTAAATCAAGGTATTCTAAAGCTATTGTTTAATTGAAGCTGGTAATTTAAAGAGGTACTTTGTATTTTAAATCTATGTTCCACAGCCGGGTGTAGTTTAAAATAATCATATTGATGATAAGTAATTTTATTTGCTAGAAAGGATTTTACATCCCATATTTATAAGTCACTTTTACTATTGTGAAATTTCATATAAATTGGTTACTGTAGTTAAATCTCTCTGGTGTGTATTAAGTATTTGTAGCTATTGTGATATATTTTAAAACTTGTTTTATTGTGGCTAAATAAGAGGTTATTTCAGCTCAGATTAATTGGCATATAAATTGGCTGTTGCATTAATAATATATACAATTCCTGGTGTTTAAATTGAAGTTATATAAAACCATTTGTCTGCAAAATAGCTTAATTATACTTCCCTGAAAGTTATCTCAGATTTATTGAGATTTAGTAAGATTTGTGTGAAGTATCTTTTGTTTAACTAAGCACTGTTAAGTTAGCCGTCCATATTCTGGTATTTTTATTGTGGTATTTTAATGCGATTCATTGTGAGTAAGGTTAATTTTGGAGATATATTTTTTTATGATCGGTTGTATAGAATATTGTAACGGAATAGGCGTGCATAATTGATTTATAATCTAGTTTCTACATAAAAATAATTCAAGGTGTCTATAGAGGTAACTAATCAAGAACTAAGGAATAAATATAGATTTTTAATTGTTACGTATATACATTTTATTGGTTGGCAACTGCTAAGATAATAATAAATAATAATTTTGTAACCTGGCATATACCAACAATATGCCACATCAATTGTTTCACCATGTTGTAAAACTTTTGCTACATAATCAAAGAAGTCAATTAGATTATTCTGACATGATTTCCCTGAAGTAAAACCATGCTGATTTTGGTACTCTAAATTGTTTCTCTTTATATAAGTCCTAATTCTTCATTTTAAGAGATTTTCCATTAATTTCCCTACTACTAAAGTTTAACTAACTGGCTTGTAGTTACCAGATTCTTCCTTACTGCCCTTTTTATGAAGAGGTACTACATTCGCTATTCTCTAATCATCTGGAACAACTCTTTTCAATAGTGAAATTCCTTTAAAACCCTTGGATGAATATCATCCATTTGTAACTGTACTGATCTGTTTGTACCTAAATACAGTCATTAATAAAAAGTGAGAGCGAAAAGAAGGCATATACAATACATGGTGTTAAAATAATTTCTCCACATTTGTATCGCTGAAATAACAAAATTCTGCTCTGTCTCTTTGTCTAATAGGTTTTGCTTGATTTCCAAGAATTTCCAAGAATTTATTCTAGGGGGTCAAAATTCCTATTGTCATGCCGCTGTAGCTGTTGCTAGGGATGCGGCGCCTGCTTTCTGCTTGTTGCCTAGGGGGGAGTCGGCTCCTCTCTGCATGCGGTGGTGACGTCATTGCTGCACGCTTCATCCTGCAGAAGCCGGTCTGGATCTCCTGTGGCGTGAATTCTGCACCTATGTAAGTAACTTCAGTCCTACCTAGGTGTTACTTACTGTTCTCCTGGGTGTTATTGATTTGTGTGCTGGATTGTTATTTTGTTACAGACCCCTGCTTGTCTGACCACTCTGCCTCTTTAACCCTTAACTGCTGGATTGATACTGCTGCTGAACTCTGCTTGTCTGACCACTCTACCTGTTAACCCCTATCTGCCCTCACTGTTGCCAAACTCTGCCTGCCTGACCATCCTAGTGGTTTACCCCTGGACTACCTTACTGTTGCCGAACCCTGCCTGCCTGACCATCCTAGTGGTTTACCCCTGGCCCACCCTACTGTTGCCGAACCCTGCCTGCCTGACCACCCTAGGGGGTTGTCTCTGGTTTCCTGCCTGTTGCCACCATGGACTGTCCTGCCTGTGGTGAGTGCCATTTATCTCATCTTGCAAACCTACTCTGCTCTGGGATATGATATTCCCTATCATTCCGGCTTGATGCTGGGATAACAAGACTACTGGCTGAGTTTGGTCTGATAGAGGAGTATCCCAAGAGCATTACACCTATTACTTTATGCTATGTTATAACTATCAAAGTGAAAATGGATTTTAAGTTTTATTATTCATGTACTAGATTCACTATTGCATTGTCACAAAAGAGGTTCAGTTTCAGATCAAACATGTAAATTGTATTTTTTTGTTAATTACTTGTGCAATGCCGCCCCTTGCAGATTTGCAGTCAATCGGTTACTAGCAGGGGGTGTCAATCAGCCTAATCATATAGGATCAGGTGGATTGATGTCCGCAGCCTCAGAGCAGGCAGACAAGTTATGGAGCAGCGGTCTTTAGACCTCTTAAAGGGACTCTAAAGTCAAAATTAAAGTAGCCATTGTACTCACAAGTTGAGTAGCACTCTATTTGTGCTGGTAGACGCGGACTGGGAACTCACAGTGTCTCAGCTCACTGGAAAAACGTTTTGAGATAAATACCCACTGCTTCTCTACATGTGGAATAGATGGATGACGCAGCCCTCTTGCCCTTTTATCAAAGTTAAAAACAGAATTGATAAAAAACAGACAACTTTGCATAACATGAGGGAGTATAGTGTAACCCTCTACAAACTAACAGAACAGAAACAGGTTTCTCGGCTGTAAAGCTGTTTCTTCAGGCTAGTCTGTGTCTACCAGCACAAAAGACTGCTGCTCCACTTGTGAGTAAAAAAGTGAGGGATCTCAAAGTGAGGAAGATCTTAATTCTATGATGTGTGAATTATTAAATGTTTCAATATATGAGAAGGAACGATCCATCACACACAGTACATTCAAACGTCCCTCCTCCTTTTATCCAGTGAGTGCCCAAGGGGATCAAATACCAGTCTTTACACGTTTAGTTACTAAAGACATTTTATCTCAAATAAAAACAAAAAAGGAAAATCTATTAAACAAACAAGAATAATTAGTACATTGGGAGAAAAAAGGTCCATACGAACCGGTTTAGTCCATAGGAGTGTCCGCGGCCCAAACTAATGACCCATGGGTTAAAAACTAGTCCCAATGAAGGTACATTTCTGAAAATAAGTTTGTCCAAATTCTTGTGTCTTATCTGTAAGCTTGATTTTTCAACAATTTTTCAAGTGTAACAAAAGTAGTTTCTCAACAATAAACAAATCAAATAGCATATCAAGCGTGTTAAAAAGATTTATCATGGACCAAAAAGTCCATAGAAAGCTGAAGAAGAAAGAGAATAAAGAGAAGAGAAGTTCACTAAAGTAGAGAGGGGGGAGAAGAAAAAAAAAAAAAAGGGAAGTTCCAGTACCAGCCCCAATTCTGCGTGCAAATACAAGTTCGCCCCGCAGCTTATATAGGTGTCCTTTTCCAGCTGGCCAGCATCATTTCATACTTGACCAATTGGTTAGTCTTAATGTAGTGCAGTCTCTCAAGAACCAGCAGATCATCTACCGCCTCCTGCCATTCATCTAGTGTCGGAGTATTCTGTGTTTTCCATTTTTTTGGGATTCGTTTTTTAGCCCCCGTAATCATGTTCAGTAAGAGTGCCTGATATGTGGTTCATTAGTTTTTGGGATGTGTAGGAAAAGCATAGTGTCAGGCGTGCAGGGAATATTTATGCTCAGCCTCTCTGAGATCTGTGAAAAGACCCCCGACCAAAAGTCAGCAATCTTTGGGCAAGCCCACCAAATATGGAGCAATGAGCAGTGTTCCCTGCACCCCCTCCAGCACAACGGGCTCACCCTGGGGTATAACCTGTGGAGTCTGGAAGGCACAAGGTACCAACGACTCACCAGTTTCAGATGTATCTCCTGCACATTTGCGGAGACCGAGATCCCCATTCCAAGATCTAGTGTAAGTGGGGAGAGGGCTATCAAGTGCATTCAGCAGTAATTTGTATATAATTGAGATTAACCGCTTTAGTGGTTTATTTGCCAGGCATAGGTGTTCAAAAGGAGTGAGGTCCCTTCCAAATCCTTCCTTGTGCTTGTGATGTGTTAGATAATGTACCAGTTGGTTGTATCTCAACCAAGAAGAGAAGATATCACTGTTTACCTCTACCATCTGTTGCTGAGTGTATAATTTTCCATGTTCTAAAATATTGTGTAAACAACCTGCTTTGAGGTCATATGGCCTACCAGGACGTGTGCCCATTTTATAATATGGCAGTTCAGGGTTTTCAATGACTGGCAAAAGTGGTGAGGTTCTGGACGAAATATGTGTGTTGGTAGCAACTACTTTGTCCCATTCATTTAGGATTTCTGAGGTAATTTGTTATATACTTAACAGCCTGGGGTGGAGGGATGGTGGAGGCCATGCCAGTGTGCCCATGTTGTTAAGTCCAAAAATGTGCCCATCTATTTGGACCCATGTTTTTTGTGTAGCATTTTGAGACCATTCAACTATTCGTTGTAGTAGTATAGCCTGTCTATAGGTTGAAAAGTCAGGAAATCCTAGACCCCCCCTGTCCCTAGGAAGGTACATTGTTCTTCTAGGGACCCTTGGTTTAGAGCCCACCCAAACAAACTGCTCTAGAATTCTTTGTAATTGTGGCATGTATTCCTTCGGGAGTGAGATCGGTATTGTCTGCATTAGAGAATGAAGGGTAGTATATTCATCTTGACTACTCCTATCTTACCCAGCCAAGTGAGAGGTTTGTTTTTCCAGGAGGACAAGTCTCTTGTGATTTTGTCTCATAGTTTTATATAGTTGTCTTTGTATAAGTCTTGTGATTTAGATGTGAGAACAATACCTTAGTATCTTAATTGTTTAGTGTTGACAGAAAGGTTATAGTCTGACTTAAGTTGTTGTATGTGTCCAGGAGGTACGTTAATATTAAGGAGCTCCGATTTATTAAGATTAAGGTGGAAGTTGGATAGGTTGCCATAAGCTTCTATCTCCAAAAGGAGCTCAGGGACCGATATGTCAATATTCGTGAGGGTGTACAGAATTTCGTCTGCGTATAGCGCTTGTTTGTGTTCTGTATCTCCTACTTTTATACCCATTATCTTAGTGTTGTTTCTTATCTTATGAGCCAAAGCCTCTATCGATAGAAGGGGGGACAGTGGGCACCCCTGCCTAGTGCCATTTGTAATTTTAAAGGCCTCAGACAATGTACCATTTACACGTACACGAGCACTAGGGGATGTATATAGCGCAAATGTCATGTTTAGAAACTGGCTGCCAAACTTCATTACTTCCATAACCCGGCGCAGAAAGAGCCAATCGACCAGATAAGATAAGCCAAAATACCATATTTTTACCATCTCCCGATGATCCACAAGTTTGTTGAGTGTCCTCCAGGGAGGCCCATTGCTTCAGGGATTTGTTCCATCACGGATAAAGTATCCAAATGCATTGATTATTATTTACAGAACATTGTGAAAAATACAAGGGCCTACCTGAAGGACACTACACATGCTATTGGAATATTTGAAGGGATTGAATGGAAAGAAAATTACTGTTGGATTACATGCGATGTGTTGGTGTTATATACGTCGATACCGCATGATAAAGGGATAAGAGCGGTTAAAACAGAATTGGTTCAATGGGGATTTCCCAGTGCACACTAAGAATTCATATTGGAGTGTATTCAATTCATATTAGAACACAATTATTTCATTTTCGAAGGTGTGTATTACAGACAAATTAGAGGCACCGTGATGGGTACTACATTTTCGCCATCATATGCAAATCTGTATATGCACACCTTCGAAAGTGAATATATTTGGAAACCTCACCACTTTAGTGACAATATAGTAAAATATCAGAGATATATTGACGATGTGATAATTCTATGGGAGGGTGATCTAAATATGGTTATTGAATTCATTGAATATATTAACAACAATGATTAAAACCTAAAATTTACTGAGAATCACTCCAAAACTGAAATTGAATTCACTCCAAAACTGAAATTGAATTATTTGTAAATGGTGATAATAAAACAGGAGTATCAAATTTTAGAAAACCCACTGAGAGAAACAGTTTTATTGACTATAGGAGTGCCCACCAACGTAATTGGAAAGACAATATTCCATACAGTCAATTCCTTAGACTTAGAAGAAATTGTAGCTCCATAGGTGATTTTAATAAGGAAGCTGACATTTTGGCCAACAAATTTAAGGAAAAGAGATATGACCCCGCAATCATAGATAGTTATAGGATGAAGGCTCTAGGGCAAACCAGGGATCTATTGTTAAGGAAAGAGGGGGATTGTAGGACAGATAGGGGGCATCAACAACGGAACAGACAAAATAATGATCAAATCAGATTTATTACAACTTTTAATGAGGGGCATAAAATTATTAAAGATGTTTTTAAGAAGCATTGGGGAATCCTAAAATCAGACAGTTTACTAGCACCGTCATTGACAAACAATCCACTAATTACCTTTAAGAAGGGAAGAAGCTTGAAGAATTTGTTATTCCCTAAGTAAATTAAAACCTATTAAAGAAGAAAAAGTAACATCTAATAGGAGCAACTGGTTGAGTTTAAAAGAGGGCACCTATAGGTGTGGTAAACTTAATTGTGGAATGTGTAAGCATGTGAAGACAGAATCTAGTTTCACAAATAGTGATCATACCCGAGAGTTTCAAATTCAGAGTTGTTGCACTTGTGATTTCACGCATGTAGTCTACCTGCTAATTTGTGGGTGTGACCTCATGTACGTGGGTCGCACCAAAAGGAAGATAAGGCAGAGATTTTTGGAACATCTGAATAACATTAAAAACAAAATAGATAATCACAGTGTTCCCTTGCATTCCAGAGATGTACATGGTGGGGATTCTAGATCTTTAAGGGTTCAAGTCATTAATTGGATCCCCCCCCAATATACAAAACAGATTACTTGCTCTCCGCAAACGTGAGACCTACTGGATACAGAAACTCAATTGTCTCTGCCCAGGAATCTTAATGTGGATTTAGATTTGGCTGCTTTTATGTAAAATTGCTTTGTACAATAGGGAGGGGAGACTGGAATGATACACCCAAATAGGTCTGTATCATATGTGTGTTTTTTAATATATGTTTTTTTAATATACGCTTTTTGTTTATTTTCACATCAACTATATTACCCCTGAATTTAATTTGGGCACTTTGAATCATGAAAAGTGGTATGAATTATACCCCGTTTCTATCAATTTCAAGCAGATTTGCCTGTTGTCCATGGAATTGGTGTATTCATAAGTTTCTCTATATAAAATTTTTTTTTACTAAATGCTAGAATTAAGTTATGTATATAAATTTCATATTTATGTTATTTATATTAGTATTTATTATGTATTTATAGTTTGTATGTGTAATCTATTGGATATACAGGGAGTGCAGAATTATTAGGCAAGTTGTATTTTTGAGGATTAATTTTATTATTGAACAACAACCATGTTCTCAATAAACCCAAAAAAACTCATTAATATCAAAGCTGAATAGTTTTGGAAGTAGTTTTTAGTTTGTTTTTAGTTATAGCTATTTTATGGGGATATCTGTGTGTGCAGGTGACTATTACTGTGCATAATTATTAGGCAACTTAACAAAAAACAAATATATACCCATTTCAATTATTTATTTTTACAAGTGAAACCAATATAACATCTCAACATTCACAAATATACATTTCTCACATTCAAAAACAAAACAAAAACAAATCAGTGACCAATAGAGCCGCCTTTCTTTGCAAGGACACTCAAAAGCCTGCCATCCATGGATTCTGTCAGTGTTTTGATCTGTTCACCATCAACATTGCGTGCAGCAGCAACCACAGCCTCCCAGACACTGTTCAGAGAGGTGTACTGTTTTCCCTCCTTGTAAATCTCACATTTGATGATGGACCACAGGTTCTCAATGGGGTTCAGATCAGGTGAACAAGGAGGCTATGTCATTAGATTTTCTTCTTTTATACTCTTTCTTGCCAGCCACGCTGTGGAGTACTTGGACGCGTGTGATGGAGCATTGTCCTGCATGAAAATCATGTTTTTCTTGAAGGATGCAGACTTCTTCCTGTACCACTGCTTGAAGAAGGTGTCTTCCAGAAACTGGCAGTAGGACTGGGAGTTGAGCTTGACTCCATCCTCAACCCAAAAAGGCCCCACAAGCTCATCTTTGATGATACCAGCCCAAACCAGTACTCCACCTCCACCTTGCTGGCATCTGAGTCGGACTGGAGCTCTCTGCCCTTTACCAATCCAGCCACGGGCCCATCCATCTGGCCCATCAAGACTCACTCTCATTTCATCAGTCCATAAAACCTTAGAAAAATCAGTCTTAAGACATTTCTTGGCCCAGTCTTGACGTTTCAGCTTGTGTGTCTTGTTCAGTGGTGGTCGTCTTTCAGCCTTTCTTACCTTGGCCATGTCTCTGAGTATTGCACACCTTGTGCTTTTGGGCACTCCAGTGATGTTGCAGCTCTGAAATATGGCCAAACTGGTGGCAAGTGGCATCTTGGCAGCTGCACGCTTGACTTTTCTCAGTTCATGGGCAGTTATTTTGCGCCTTGGTTTGTCCACACGCTTCTTGCGACCCTGTTGACTATTTTGAATGAAACGCTTGATTGTTCGATGATCACGCTTCAGAATCTTTGCAATTTTAAGAGTGCTGCATCCCTCTGCAAGATATCTCACTATTTTTGACTTTTCTGAGCCTGTCAAGTCCTTCTTTTGACCCATTTTGCCAAAGGAAAGGAAGTTGCCTAATAATTATGCACACCTGATATAGGGTGTTGATGTCATTAGACCACACCCCTTCTCATTACAGAGATGCACATCACCTAATATGTTTTATTGGTAGTAGGCTTTCGAGCCTATACAGCTTGGAGTAAGACAACATGCATAAAGAGGATGATGTGGTCAAAATACTAATTTGCCTAATAATTCTGCACTCCCTGTAGGAATTAAATGTTTTTTCCCTCAAGTTTATCAGCCTTTTCGGTTACTAAATGATATAATGGAAAAAGAAAAAATCCTGTTTTAACGTTGTATTCACTATTTTAGGCTTAGTGTACATATTTTTAGCATGTATTTTTTTATTTTTTTTATTTATTCATTTTTATTATCATTATTTAGCAGCATGGTACAAAAGGATGTCATTGTTGATACAAAAGTTTAAACAGAAACAAAAGAGGGAGAAACCATCAGTCTCGAAAACAAAGGAGAACAAACTCCCGTATAGTAAAATGAAATAGTAGAGCTAGACTGTATGTGATAAGTCCATTTGAAAATAGTAGCCCCACTCCACATAAATGCATGGTGATTGACAATGACACCAATGTACAAAACATAACTCAAACAACAACAAAACTATGCCGACATTTCTTAATTTAAGATCACTTTGTATATATTCTACACATCTAGTGGTATCCCTCGACTTTGTATTTAACTATCAACCTTTGAGAGAAGTGCTAAGCTAAAGAGGTCATTATTAGAGTATCAGGCAGGGGTGGAACCACGTCAGCCATACCCCTCTAAGATAACACTAGGCCTGTCATTCCTCCTAGGTCACTCCTGTAACTTCTGTAAAGCTCCCCCCTTCTATCCTCAGATCATTTTGGATTTAATCCCAGATGAATTTTAAATCATGGAAGAATCCTGATCTATTAGATTTAAAGAAACCGTATTCTTCCATTCTCAAGGTATCTGTCATGTGAGAGTGCCAGTCCTTTAGGGTCGGGCATGTATTTATTTTTATCTTTATGATGCTTTTTAAACAGGTTTTATCAAATGATGTATTTATTAAACTAATGCATTTTTAAAGATGTATTTTAAGCTGTTTTTGAGTTATTTATAGATTGAAGCGCAATGTGTAAACAGGATAAAGGATGGATAGGCAAGAGTGTACAAATAGGAAAAGACTGGTCGCTATATAAGAGCGCCTATTGCTGAACACAGACACATCACCTCTTGAGAAAGACCGCACACTGGCGGTTGAAACGCGTTGAGGCTAATTTGGAGCTATCTGAGGACCCTTAGTGCCTCACAGCAGAGACATCTGCATCCGCTCTCCAGCACGGCTATTGTGATTCAAGCTGCGGGTACGGAAACTCGCAAGGGATACAAGCAAACACGTAGTGAGTATTGTACCGAGAGACTCACTTGGAGGAAAGAAAGAGACTTTGTTGTTGTACGGACTGTTTTTATCCACACTTTTCTTTTGATGATGGGGATATGTTGAAATGCTCAATAAAATAGTTCATATTGTAAGTGCAATTTATTAGTGTGGTGTGTTGTATGTTACCTACCTGCACTTGAGTCTGGTTGCGCTTTGTTTTCTACAGATCTCTGGATCCACTTGTGAGTACAATGGCTACTTTTATTGACTTGGGAGTAGTTGGGTTGAATAGTTGATCTGCACTAGGAGGCTCCGTCTGCTTTTATGTGTTTCAGAATATGGATTTGGATGAATGTCTGAAGAGCTGCCGGTGCTTTTGGAAAACGATTACATTATATAAGGCTTTGCCCAATAAGAACATACACATAGTAGCATTTGTTGTGGGTTAGTTACGTTGGTGTGTTAGTATTGGTCTGCATATTTCACCCTCTTTTATTACTTAAACTTTGAATGGCAAAGTCAAAATTTTAAATTTTCAGGATTTAGATAGAGCATGCAATTTACAGCCATTATTAAATTGTGCAGTGTTTTATATGCACACTTTCTGAGGCACCAGCTCCTACTGAGAATGTGCAAGAGTTCATAGTGAATACATATGAGTCTGTTATTCGCCGATTGCTGTCACATGATACAAGGGGGTGGCAAATTGAAGGATATTTTGACATGTAATGGTCTTTAAACCATGGCTATCCAAATGTTTTCATATGGAGGGCAAGAGAACACTCAGATTTATGTCAAAGATACAACCTCAAAATAAAATAAATAGATAAACAAAATAAAGTTTAAATCACATTTAATTTAAAATAACATAAAAAATGTGTTACTCAATGAATTTAATGAAATTACTTATGTCACTCAAATTGAAAAGATTTGGTAAAAATACACAAAATTAGTTATAACATAGTAACATAACATAGTAGATAAGGTTGAATAAAGACCGAAGTCCATCGAGTTCAACCTATACAAATCTAAAATACTTACAAAAAGCTCCAGTTAAGCTTAAATAACCCCATTAAAATGTAACCTATTTAATACTAGCAATCATATCCATGAATTGTGTTTATATACAGAAATTTATCCAGACTATTTTTAAATGTATCTATGGTATTGGCATTCACTACCTCCTTTGGTAATGAGTTCCACAATTTTATTGCTCTTACAGTGAAAAAAACGTTTCCGTTGCAGGAGATTAAATCTCCTTTCCTCCAACCTTAAATTATGACCTCTTGTCAGAAACAATTTTCTTTGAATAAACAGAGCTTCTGCCATCTCTGTATATGGGCCTTGAATATATTTATATAAAGTAATCATGTCACCTCTCAAGCGCCTTTTTTCTAAAGAAAACAGACCCAGTTTGGCTAGCCTCTCCTCATAGGTTAATTTCTCCAATCCCCTTATTAGCTTTGTGGCCCTTCTCTGAACTTTTTCTAGTTCTGCAATATCTTTTTTAGCAATTGGTCCCCAGAACTGCACTCCAAACTCAAGGTGAGGTCTTACCAGGGCTTTATATAATGACAGAATTATGCTTTCCTCCCTTGAATCAATGCCTCTTTTAATACATGCTAGTATCTTATTAGCCTTTGAAGCCGCTGCCCTGCACCCATCTTTAGCTTGTTATCTATTACTACTCCCAAATCCCTTTCCTCCTGTGTTTGGCTAAGTCTTGTCCCATTTAAAAAATACATAGTTATGTAATAAGAAGTGTGGAACTGCCTTTTAGATTAGTGATGTCTGTCTTTTGCTTGTAGTATCGAGGACCACACAAAACTCTTCTTAAAGGGACAGTATACACCAATTTCCATATAACTGCATGTAATAGACACTACTATAAAGAAGAATATGCACAGATACTGATATACAAATTCAGTATAAAACCTTTTAAAAACTTACTAAGAAGCTCCTAAGTTAGCACTGTTGATTAGGTTAGCCACGGACACTCACTGAAATGGGCTGAGAGCAGATCTTCCCCTCCCCTGCATAAGAAAAAAAACAGATTATACAAACGTTGGGACTTGGTTAGGAGTCTAATAATCAGCACAATGTTATTTAAAAATAAGCAAAACTATACATTTTTACCAGTGGCGTAGCGTGGGGGGGGGGCCACAGGGGCGGTTGCCCCGGGCGCATAATTATGGGGGGCGCAAAGCCTACACCAGATAGACTGTGACAGTCAGTCTCAGACTCCAGCGGCGCTTTGGCAACTTGGCAGGCAAAGGGAACAGGGAGGATAAACATTCTAACAGGTGCCCTGCTGTTCTGTCTTGAGTCTTAAGCAAGTGTGAACTTCAATTGTCAGTCAGTGTCGTCTGTGAGTCTGTGCTGCATGTAAGTGTAATCCGACTCTGTCCGAACGTTACCTGCTGACTAGCGTTACGGTTTACGTCACTAGTTAGCACGTCGGGTCCTGATTCCTCCCACTCCCAGCGCGCAGGTCAGGAGGGACCAAGGGAGCAAGAAGTGGAGGAAGATTGTCTCTAGCGCGTTGTGCTCGCCCGTGACTTTAAAAGGTAAGTAATGTGGGAGCCTGGAGGAGAGGATAAAGGGATGTTGGTGGCTATATTGTCTACAAGTTATCACTAGCTCACAATGCAGCCATTAAACATGCTAAGAGGAATGGAATGTTAACCCGGTCCAGCCCAGGAACATCCTGAAATTTGCAAACACTCAGACTGAAAATTGTCTGATCAATGTGACGCACTGCATTGGGAACCCTAAATTACAAGCATCTCTTCTCATGTCATTACAGCTGAGCCTTGGCCCTGCCTTGTGTATACGTGCTGCCCTGCACTCTAACTTCATTATAACTTTTACATGCTATGGCTGATAGGAATAGGAGATAAAGGGATGTCGGTGGCTATATTGACTACAAATTGTCACTATCACTATCTCACAATGCAGGATTAAACATGCTAAGAGGAATGTTAACACAGTCCAGCCCAAGAACACCCTGAAATTTGCAAACACTCAGACTGAAAATTGTTTGATCAATGTGACGCACTGACTGCATTGGGAACCCTTGATTACAACAAGCATCTCTTCTCATGTCATTACAGCTGAGCCTTGGCCCTTGGGTATACGTACTGCCCTGCACTCTGTAACTTACTTCATTATAACTTTTAAATGCTATGTATCAGCCATAGCATGTAAAAGTTATAATGAAGTTACAGAGTGCAGGGCAGCACGTATACCCAAGGCTCAGCTGTAATGACATGAGAAGAGATGCTTGTAATCAAGGGTTCCCAATGCAGTGCGTCACATTGATCAGACAATTTTCAGTTTGAGTGTTTGCATTGTTACCTACTGTACTGGTGGAAGAAACTCAGTCAGTGCTAATGGGTTAGGGGGCGCAATTTTTACCTTGCCCTGGGCGCTGACAACCCACGCTACGCCACTGATTTTTACCAAAACACCCCCAGATGGGCTATATAAATGTATCATCTACAATGTCCCTTTAAGTTGGATGTGACCCATGAACCACTAGTAATTATAACTGAAGGATTAAAGGTTATACATTAAAGAATACTTCTGAGTTCTATAATAACATTCAACTATAAAATCATTTTAAACAATAACAAACTCACTATTTTTTAAGAAGCATGCAAAACATAAACCAAAATTTAAAGAAACATGAAACCCATTTTTTTCCTTCAAGATTCAGATAGAGCATACAATGGTAAACAACTTTCCAATTTACTTCTAGTATCTAATTTGCTTCATTCGGTTGAAAAGCATACCTAGGTAGGCTCAGGAGCTGGATGCTAGCTGCTAATTGGTGGCTGCACATACAGGGAGTGCAGAATTATTAGGCAAATGAGTATTTTGACCACATCATCCTCTTTATGCATGTTGTCTTACTCCAAGCTGTATAGGCTCGAAAGCCTACTACCAATTAAGCATATTAGGTGATGTGCATCTCTGTAATGAGAAGGGGTGTGGTCTAATGACATCAACACCCTATATCAGGTGTGCATAATTATTAGGCAACTTCCTTTCCTTTGGCAAAATGGGTCAAAAGAAGGACTTGACAGGCTCAGAAAAGTAAAAAATAGTGAGATATCTTGCAGAGGGATGCAGCACTCTTAAAATTGCAAAGCTTCTGAAGCGTGATCATTGAACAATCAAGCGTTTCATTCAAAATAGTCAACAGGGTCGCAAGAAGCGTGTGGAAAAACCAAGGCGCAAAATAACTGCCCATGAACTGAGAAAAGTCAAGCGTGCAGCTGCCAAGATGCCACTTGCCACCAGTTTGGCCATATTTCAGAGCTGCAACATCACTGGAGTGCCCAAAAGCACAAGGTGTGCAATACTCAGAGACATGGCCAAGGTAAGAAAGGCTGAAAGACGACCACCACTGAACAAGACACACAAGCTGAAACGTCAAGACTGGGCCAAGAAATATCTCAAGACTGATTTTTCTAAGGTTTTATGGACTGATGAAATGAGAGTGAGTCTTGATAGGCCAGATGGATGGGCCCGTGGCTGGATTGGTAAATGGCAGAGAGCTCCAGCCGACTCAGACGCCAGCAAGGTGGAGGTGGAGTACTGGTTTGGGCTGGTATCATCAAAGATAAGCTTGTGGGGCCTTTTCGGGTTGAGGATGGAGTCAAGCTCAACTCCCAGTCCTACTGCCAGTTTCTGGAAGACACCTTCTTCAAGCAGTGGTACAGGAAGAAGTCTGCATCCTTCAAGAAAAACATGATTTTCATGCAGGACAATGCTCCATCACACGCGTCCAAGTACTCCACAGCGTGGCTGGCAAGAAAGGGTATAAAAGAAGAAAATCTAATGACATGGCCTCCTTGTTCACCTGATCTGAACCCCATTGAGAACCTGTGGTCCATCATCAAATGTGAGATTTACAAGGAGAGAAAACAGTACACCTCTCTGAACAGTGTCTGGGAGGCTGTGGTTGCTGCTGCACGCAATGTTGATGGTGAACAGATCAAAACACTGACAGAATCCATGGATGGCAGGCTTTTGAGTGTCCTTGCAAAGAAAGGTGGCTATATTGGTCACTGATTTGTTTTTGTTTTGTTTTTGAATGTCAGAAATGTATATTTGTGAATGTTGAGATGTTATATTGGTTTCACTGGTAAAAATAAATAATTGAAATGGGTATATATTTGTTTTTTGTTAAGTTGCCTAATAATTATGCACAGTAATAATCACCTGCACACACAGATATCCCCCTAAAATAGCTATAACTAAAAACAAACTAAAAACTACTTCCAAAACTATCCAGCTTTGATATTAATGAGTTTTTTGGGTTCATTGAGAACATGGTTGTTGTTCAATAATAAAATTAATCCTCAAAAATACAACTTGCCTAATAATTCTGCACTCCCTGTATATGACTCTTGTCATTGGCTTACTGATGTGTTCAGATAGCTACCCATAGGGCATTGCTCCTACTTCAATAAAGGATACCAAGTGAATGAAGCAAAACTGATAATAGAAATACATTGGAATGTAGTTTAAAAATATATGCTCCTTCTGAATCATGAAAACAAATGTGGATTTCATGTCCTTTTAAGAAGCAACAACACGGCTGATTGCTGGTCTGTCTGGTGACCATGTCAGACTGCAGTATAATAAATGAGGCTTTTGTAATTATTTTACACTGTGTACATGTCCTGAAGACTTCATGATTTTTAGGTGTGAGGCGTTAACCTTCTGTGTGTGAAGTATTTTGTTTGTTTGTTTTTTCAGATGAAGTATTTCCCTTGGTTTATTCTTAAAAAAAACAGACACCCTGTTAGTAGTTTTAAGTTTCACTTAAAAGAATACGAAACCCCCAAATTTTCTCTTATGATTTGGATAGAACATACCATTTTAAAAAAACTTTCCAGTTTACTTCTATTAAGAAATTTGCTTTATTATCTGGTTATTATTTGCTGAAGGAACAGCATTGTACTACTGGCAGCTATCTGAACACATCTAGTTAGCCAATCACAAGAGACAAATAAATGTGTGCAGGCACCAATCATCAGCTAGCTCCCACTAGTGTAGGATATGTGCGTATTATTTTTCGACAAGGGATACCAAGAGAATGAAGCACATTTGAAAATAGAAGTAATTTTAAAAGTGCCTTAAAATTACATGTTCTATCTGAACCATGCAAGTTTAATTTTGACTTTCCTATCCTTTTAAACAAATTTTATTACACACAACCAGGGGCCTGTTGCCTAAGGTCAGCTTATGTCCCCAAGATGTCAAAGGTTACATTCTAGTATATCTTAATACATGTTTATTCACATTTATGGTACCGGGTGACAAAATATGATGCATGTTTTGTATCAAAATAATCCTCATGATGTCACAAGGGGATTGAATAAATGGGTCTATGTACTGAATATACAAAAAGTTAAATTTGTTCTATAATTTCAGCAAAAGAGCTGCAAAGCTTTTCATGGCCTGCCATAAAAAGGTGGGAGGTTACTTTCCTTGCCCACTCTGAAAATGGCCTTGTCAGACCTCAGGAAAAAATGTATTTAACAGTGATTTCAGCAACATAATTTTGTCATTCTAGAGGGGATGCTGCATATTACAGCATAAGTGACTATCTTTCCCTGCCAACTTCCTTGGCACAGGTATCTAAGCTACTACAATATTAGGTTCTGTGTTTACTGTTGCTTTGTGTAATTGTTAGTTAACTCTTTTTATGTAAATGCACTGTAACTTTTTTGTTCATAATTAATGTTCCTTTATTACGTTTTTACCTTTATCTAATATTTGAACCATGTTGCTGAATAGTCTGGTAATAGCAGTTCTGTATTTTTAGACTGATTTTTGCTCAATTGTGTTACAGGATTTTTAATCTTTTAGTCTGTGTTTTTTCTTAGTATTTCCCAAATAATAATCTTAAAGTGGTGGTGGCGGCAGAGATAGTTTAGTTTGGGTGGGCAGTTTTATAAGGTCTGGTTCTAACTACAGAATGATTTTTTTAACCCTTGCACCAACTGAACTAAGTCACAGGCTTGCCTGGAGT